>NW_026974949.1:300000-399972 GCF_030014295.1 Loxodonta africana | reverse complement strand
CATAGAGAGATAGTATTCTCTCATTTTGTCTGCATTTGGCTCTATTCAGCTCTATTCTACTCTTCTCTACTCTATTGTATTGTTTCTACTCTGTTCTGTACTATTCTACTCTATTCTACCCTACCCTATGCTACCCAACTCTAAGGTATTGTAATCCACTTGATTGGATTTGATTCAACCCATTTCAACGTGATTCGGCTCGATTTGGCTCTGTTCAAATCTATTCTACTCTACTCTATTCCCCTCTACTCTACTCTAGCCTACTCTTTTCTGTATTCGTTCTGTGTTGTTCTGTTCTATTTTGTTGTGTTCTGTTCTGTTTTTATTCTATTCTACTCTATTCTACCCTACTCTAGCCTACCCGAACCTCCCCTACTCTAGTCTATTCAATTGAATTCGAGAAATTTTGACGTGACTAGGGGCCGAATCGGTGTGATTCATGTCCATTCGGCTCCATTTGTCTCGAATAGTGTCGATTCAGCTCGATTAGGCTCGATTTGGCTCCGTTAGGCTCGATTCACTGGATTCGGCTCGATTTCTCTCAGTTCAGCTCGATTTGGCCCTCTCTGGCCCTCTTCGGCTCTCTTCAGCTCTTTTCTACTCTACTCGATTCCATTGCACACCATTCTACTCCACTCTACGCTCTTCTACTATTCCCTACTGTAATTGATTCGATGGGATTCGACGCCATTCGACGCGATTTGTCTCGTTTCGTCTCCATTCAGCTTGATTCGACTCTGTTCTACTCTACTCTATTCTGCTCTGCTCTACCCTTTTCTACTCTATTCTATTGTATCCTTTCCATTCTCTTCTACTGTGTTCAAGTCTACTCTATTCCATCCTACCCTAATCTAATCTATTCTACTGGATTCGATTCCACGCATCTCCATGCGATTCGGCTCAAATCGGCTCCTTTCCACTCCATTCATCCCCAATCGGCTCAAATCGGTTCGATTCAGCTCTAATCGGCTCCATTCGGCTCTAGTCAGCTCGAATAGGCTCTATTCAGCTCGATTCGGCTCTATTAGACTCTACTCAACTCTATTATCTCTTTTCGACTCCACTCGACTCCATGCTGCACCATTCTACTCCATCCTAAACTATTCTCTACTGTATTGTATTGTACTCTACCCTACTCTAGTCTATTCTAATTGATTGGATTGGATTGGATTGAATTGATCAGATTCAATGCAATTCGACGGATTCGACGCGATACGGCACGATTCCACGGGATTCGGTGTGATTCCTCTTGGTTTCTATCCATTTAGCTCTTTTGGGCTCTATTTGGCCCTATTCGACAATGTTTGACTCTGCTCTACTCTACTCTTCTATACTCTGCTCGTCTCGACCCTATTCTTTCAGTTCTGTTCTGTTCTGTTCTACTGCACTCTATTCTACCCTACCCTACCCTAACTTAGCCTACTGTAATCTGTTCTATGCTATTCGACACACTTGAATGGGATTCGACCTGATTCGGGTCATATCGGCTCGATTCATCTCCTTTCTGCTCCATTAAACTCGATTCGGTTCTATTCGGCTCTTTTCCACTCTATTCGGCTCTTTTTGGCAGTATTCGACTCTATTTGACTCTAGTCTACTCGATTCTTTCTGTTCTGTTCTATTCTACTCTATTCTATTCTTCTCTACCCTACCCTAACCTTACCTTCCCCACACTAATCTATTTGATTCGATTCGACACGTTTCAAACGACTCGACATGATTCATCTCGATTCACCTTGAATTTGGTCAATTCGGCTGTATTCAGCTCTGTTTGGCTCTTTTCGGCTCTCTTCAGCTCAATTTGACTCTATTCTACTGGACCCGACTCTACTTAATTCTATTCTCTTCTTTCTATTGTGTTGTGTTGTGTTGTAGTCTAGCCTCTCCTGCCGTACCCTCCTCTACTCTAATCTATTCGATTCAACGCATTTCGACGCGATTCCATGTGATTAGGCTTGAATCGGCTCGATTTAGCTCTATTTGGCTTGAATTGGGTCAATTCGTCTCGATTCTGCTCAATTCAGCATAATTAGGCTCGAGTGAACCTTATTCAGCCCTGTTCAGCTCTACTCAACGCTTTCTACTTTATTTGTCTCTATTTGGCTCCATTCAACTCCCTTCCACAGCATTCTACTCTTTTCTACTCTATTCTATTCTGTTCTAGCCTACGCTACTCTAATCTATTCTAATCGATTCGATTCATCACGATTTGTCTCCTTTCCTCTCCATTCGAATCGATTGGGCTTGAATTGGATCTATTCATCTATATTCTGCACTACCCGACTCTGACTATTCCACTCTACTCAACTCTACTCCGTTCTACTCTTGGTATTCTCTTCTGTTCTACTCTATTCTATTCTTCTGTGCCCTTCCCTACTGAATCCCAGTCTAACCTACACTACTCTAATCTATTCAATTTAATTCGATTCCATTCAGTTTGACACCATTCGACCCGATTTGAGACAATTCGACGGGATTCGGTGAGATTCCGCGAGATTTGATGCGTTTTGGTGGATTTGATGGAATTCGACGAGATCCGATGCAATAGGATGCAATTAAGTGTGTTTTGGCTCGATTTTGCTGGGTTCAGTTTGTCTCTATTGGCTCGTTTCAGCTCCACTAGGCTCCATTCATCCCGAATCTGGTCGACTCGACTCGATTCGGCTCATTTTGGCCATATGTGGTCCTATTCAGCGTTATTCGGCTCTATTCAACTCTTTTCTACTCTCTGCATCTGTGTTCGAATCCATTTGACTCCATTCCACACCATTCTATTCCATTCTACACTACTGTATTCTACAAAACCCTCCCCCACCCTAGCCTATCCTAATCTAGTCTGCTCTTTTCTAGTCTCCTTTTCTATTTTCTCGATTCCATCCTATGCTACTCTACCATACCCTACACTAAGCTAACCTACCCTGACCTATGCTGTTCTATTCTATTTCCTTCTATTTTCTCTGTTCCACCGTATGCTTCCCTACCCTATGCTACCCCACCGTACCATACTCTACTACTTAGGGTTACTCAATAAGGGTCCTAATTAAGGGGAGTAGTTCGGGCAAGGGTACTCCTTAAGGCAAGTGTACTAGTTCAGGCTACTAGTTAAGGCCAGGCTACTAGTTAAGTCCAGGCTACTAGTTAAGGCATGGGTACTTGTTGAGGGTACTGGTTAAGGCAAGGGTACCAGTTCAGGCTACTTGTTAAGGACATACTACTAGTGAAGGCAAGGGTACTAGTGAAGACTACTGGTTAAGGCAAGGGTACTTGTTAGGACTACTAGTTAAGGCAAGGGCACTAGATTAGGCTAAGAGTTCAGGCAAGGGTACTCGTTCAGATTACTGACTTAGGGTACTCTTCAAGACTAGTTGTCTAGGCTACTGCTCTATGCCACTAGTCTAGCTGACTAGTCCAGCTTACTAGTCTAGGCTTCTACTCTAGCCTTCTCTTGTCTACTCTAATGTAGTCTACTTGCATCTACCCTAGTCTTCCTATCATAAACTACCCTACCCTAACCTATTCTAATCGATTCCATTTGATTCGATTCAAAGCATTTCGATGCGACCGGACACCATCACGCTTGAGTCGGCTCGATTCCGCAACATCAGCTCGATTCAGCTCGATTTGGCTCGAATCGCTTCAATTCAGCTCGTTTCCACTCGGTTCAGCCTTATTCGGCCCTATTTGGCTCGATTCGACTCTTTTCTACTCTATTTGTCTCTGTTCGACTCCATTTGACTCCACTCTTCTCCATTCTACGCTATTCTACTCTATTCTGTTCTACTCTACCCTACGATACTCTAATCTATTCGATTGGATGCGATTCGAAGCAATTCGGTGTGATTCATCTCGTTTTGTTTCCATTTGACTCGATTCGGCCAGAATTGGCTCTATTCAGCTATATCCTGCACTCTTTGACTCTATTTGACTCAATTCTACTCTGCTCTACTCTTGTCTGCTTTACTCTCTCTACTCTACCCTACTGTACTATATTCTATTCTGTACTATTCTGTTCTATTCTACCCACCCGCCCCTCCCCTACCCTTCCCTAATCTATTTGATTAGATTCGATGTGACGTATTTCCACGCGATTTGACGCGATTAGGCTTGAATCAGCTCGATTCAGTTCGAATCGGCTCTATTCGGCTCGACTTGGCTCCATTTCACTCCATTCGGCTCGATTAGGCTCGAATTCCACCGATTCTGCTGGATTCTGCTCAATTAGGCCTTATTTGGGCCTATTCGGCCCTATTCTGCTCTATTAGACTCTTTTGTACTCTGTTCATATCTATCCGTCTCTATTGGACTCCGTTCAACTCCATTCCTCACTATTTTCCTCTCTTCTATTCTACCCTTCCCTACCCTAATCTCTTCTAATCGATTCGATTTGATTTGACGCGATTCGAAGCAACCGGACGTGATTCGTCTCGTTTTGTCTCCACTCGGCTCAATTCGGCTATGTTCTCTCTCTTTGACTCTATTCTATTCTGTTGTATTCTTTCTGTTCTGTTCTATTCTCTCCTGTTCTGTGGTACTCTATTCTATTCTACCCTACCCGACCCAACGGCACCCCACCCGAACCTACCCTACTTTAATCTATTGGATTCAATTCGATTCCGTGCAAAGCGATTTGATAGGACTTGACTGGATTCGGCAAATCTGAAGGGATTTGATGAGATTCCACGCGACTCGACGTGATTCAGTAGGATTCTCTGAGGTTTGACGCAATTCGAAGTTATTCGACGTGATTCGATGGGATTCGACACGATATGAAGCGATTTGACCTTGTTTGATTCAAAACGATGTGACTCGACTCGATTCGACCTGATTCGATTCGACGCTGTTCGGTGACAGTCAGTGCGATTCTGCTTGATTCCGCTCGATTAGGTGTGATTCGGCAGTATACAGCTCTTTTCGGCTGTATTCAGCTCCATTCGTCTCTATTCAGCTTATTCGGCTCTATTCGACTGTATTCGACTCTACTCTTTTCCACTCGATTCTACTCGATTCTATTCCTTCTATTCTGTTCTAATCTCTTCTATTCCACTCTACTCTGTTCTATTCTCCCCTCCCCTCCCCTCCCCTCCCCTTCTCTAATCTATACGTCTCGATTGGATTTGACGCGTTGAACGCGATTCGAGGCGATGAAGCTTGAATCGGCTCGATTCGGCTCGATTTGGCTCTATTCGGCTCAGTTAGGCTCCATTCAGCTTGTTTTGGCTTGAATCGCTTCGAATCTGCTCGATTTGGCCTTCTTCGGCCCTATTCTGCTCTATTCGACTCTTTTCTACTCTATTCGTTTCTATTTGACTCCATTCTACTCCATTCTATTCATTCCACACTATTCTACACTATTCTACTCTATTCTGCTCTACCCTACCCAACACCACCCTAATTTACTCTACTTGCTTCTACACGATTCCTCTCATTTTGTCTGCATTTGGCTCTATTCAGCTCTATTCTACTCTTCTCTACTCTATTGTATTGTTTCTACTCTGTTCTGTACTATTCTACTCTATTCTACCCTACCCTATGCTACCCAACTCTAAGGTATTGTAATCCACTTGATTGGATTTGATTCAACCCATTTCAACGTGATTCGGCTCGATTTGGCTCTGTTCAAATCTATTCTACTCTACTCTATTCCCCTCTACTCTACTCTAGCCTACTCTTTTCTGTATTCGTTCTGTGTTGTTCTGTTCTATTTTGTTGTGTTCTGTTCTGTTTTATTCTATTCTACTCTATTCTACCCTACTCTAGCCTACCCGAACCTCCCCTACTCTAGTCTATTCAATTGAATTCGAGAAATTTTGACGTGACTAGGGGCCGAATCGGTGTGATTCATGTCCATTCGGCTCCATTTGTCTCGAATAGTGTCGATTCAGCTCGATTAGGCTCGATTTGGCTCCGTTAGGCTCGATTCACTGGATTCGGCTCGATTTCTCTCAGTTCAGCTCGATTTGGCCCTCTCTGGCCCTCTTCGGCTCTCTTCAGCTCTTTTCTACTCTACTCGATTCCATTGCACACCATTCTACTCCACTCTACGCTCTTCTACTATTCCCTACTGTAATTGATTCGATGGGATTCGACGCCATTCGACGCGATTTGTCTCGTTTCGTCTCCATTCAGCTTGATTCGACTCTGTTCTACTCTACTCTATTCTGCTCTGCTCTACCCTTTTCTACTCTATTCTATTGTATCCTTTCCATTCTCTTCTACTGTGTTCAAGTCTACTCTATTCCATCCTACCCTAATCTAATCTATTCTACTGGATTCGATTCCACGCATCTCCATGCGATTCGGCTCAAATCGGCTCCTTTCCACTCCATTCATCCCCAATCGGCTCAAATCGGTTCGATTCAGCTCTAATCGGCTCCATTCGGCTCTAGTCAGCTCGAATAGGCTCTATTCAGCTCGATTCGGCTCTATTAGACTCTACTCAACTCTATTATCTCTTTTCGACTCCACTCGACTCCATGCTGCACCATTCTACTCCATCCTAAACTATTCTCTACTGTATTGTATTGTACTCTACCCTACTCTAGTCTATTCTAATTGATTGGATTGGATTGGATTGGAATTGATCAGATTCAATGCAATTCGACGGGATTCGACGCGATACGGCACGATTCCACGGGATTCGGTGTGATTCCTCTTGGTTTCTATCCATTTAGCTCTTTTGGGCTCTATTTGGCCCTATTCGACAATGTTTGACTCTGCTCTACTCTACTCTTCTATACTCTGCTCGTCTCGACCCTATTCTTTCAGTTCTGTTCTGTTCTGTTCTACTGCACTCTATTCTACCCTACCCTACCCTAACTTAGCCTACTGTAATCTGTTCTATGCTATTCGACACACTTGAATGGGATTCGACCTGATTCGGGTCATATCGGCTCGATTCATCTCCTTTCTGCTCCATTAAACTCGATTCGGTTCTATTCGGCTCTTTTCCACTCTATTCGGCTCTTTTTGGCAGTATTCGACTCTATTTGACTCTAGTCTACTCGATTCTTTCTGTTCTGTTCTATTCTACTCTATTCTATTCTTCTCTACCCTACCCTAACCTTACCTTCCCCACACTAATCTATTTGATTCGATTCGACACGTTTCAAACGACTCGACATGATTCATCTCGATTCACCTTGAATTTGGTCAATTCGGCTGTATTCAGCTCTGTTTGGCTCTTTTCGGCTCTCTTCAGCTCAATTTGACTCTATTCTACTGGACCCGACTCTACTTAATTCTATTCTCTTCTTTCTATTGTGTTGTGTTGTGTTGTAGTCTAGCCTCTCCTGCCGTACCCTCCTCTACTCTAATCTATTCGATTCAACGCATTTCGACGCGATTCCATGTGATTAGGCTTGAATCGGCTCGATTTAGCTCTATTTGGCTTGAATTGGGTCAATTCGTCTCGATTCTGCTCAATTCAGCATAATTAGGCTCGAGTGAACCTTATTCAGCCCTGTTCAGCTCTACTCAACCCTTTCTACTTTATTTGTCTCTATTTGGCTCCATTCAACTCCCTTCCACAGCATTCTACTCTTTTCTACTCTATTCTATTCTGTTCTAGCCTACTCTACTCTAATCTACTCTAATCGATTCGATTCATCACGATTTGTCTCCTTTCCTCTCCATTCGAATCGATTGGGCTTGAATTGGATCTATTCATCTATATTCTGCACTACCCGACTCTGACTATTCCACTCTACTCAACTCTACTCCGTTCTACTCTTGGTATTCTCTTCTGTTCTACTCTATTCTATTCTTCTGTGCCCTTCCCTACTGAATCCCAGTCTAACCTACACTACTCTAATCTATTCAATTTAATTCGATTCCATTCAGTTTGACACCATTCGACCCGATTTGAGACAATTCGACGGGATTCGGTGAGATTCCGCGAGATTTGATGCGTTTTGGTGGGATTTGATGGAATTCGACGAGATCCGATGCAATAGGATGCAATTAAGTGTGTTTTGGCTCGATTTTGCTGGGTTCAGTTTGTCTCTATTTGGCTCGTTTCAGCTCCACTAGGCTCCATTCATCCCGAATCTGGTCGACTCGACTCGATTCGGCTCATTTTGGCCATATGTGGTCCTATTCAGCGTTATTCGGCTCTATTCAACTCTTTTCTACTCTCTGCATCTGTGTTCGAATCCATTTGACTCCATTCCACACCATTCTATTCCATTCTACACTACTGTATTCTACAAAACCCTCCCCCACCCTAGCCTATCCTAATCTAGTCTGCTCTTTTCTAGTCTCCTTTTCTATTTTCTCGATTCCATCCTATGCTACTCTACCATACCCTACACTAAGCTAACCTACCCTGACCTATGCTGTTCTATTCTATTTCCTTCTATTTTCTCTGTTCCACCGTATGCTTCCCTACCCTATGCTACCCCACCGTACCATACTCTACTACTTAGGGTTACTCAATAAGGGTCCTAATTAAGGGGAGTAGTTCGGGCAAGGGTACTCCTTAAGGCAAGTGTACTAGTTCAGGCTACTAGTTAAGGCCAGGCTACTAGTTAAGTCCAGGCTACTAGTTAAGGCATGGGTACTTGTTGAGGGTACTGGTTAAGGCAAGGGTACCAGTTCAGGCTACTTGTTAAGGACATACTACTAGTGAAGGCAAGGGTACTAGTGAAGACTACTGGTTAAGGCAAGGGTACTTGTTAGGACTACTAGTTAAGGCAAGGGCACTAGATTAGGCTAAGAGTTCAGGCAAGGGTACTCGTTCAGATTACTGACTTAGGGTACTCTTCAAGACTAGTTGTCTAGGCTACTGCTCTATGCCACTAGTCTAGCTGACTAGTCCAGCTTACTAGTCTAGGCTTCTACTCTAGCCTTCTCTTGTCTACTCTAATGTAGTCTACTTGCATCTACCCTAGTCTTCCTATCATAAACTACCCTACCCTAACCTATTCTAATCGATTCCATTTGATTCGATTCAAAGCATTTCGATGCGACCGGACACCATCACGCTTGAGTCGGCTCGATTCCGCAACATCAGCTCGATTCAGCTCGATTTGGCTCGAATCGCTTCAATTCAGCTCGTTTCCACTCGGTTCAGCCTTATTCGGCCCTATTTGGCTCGATTCGACTCTTTTCTACTCTATTTGTCTCTGTTCGACTCCATTTGACTCCACTCTTCTCCATTCTACGCTATTCTACTCTATTCTGTTCTACTCTACCCTACGATACTCTAATCTATTCGATTGGATGCGATTCGAAGCAATTCGGTGTGATTCATCTCGTTTTGTTTCCATTTGACTCGATTCGGCCAGAATTGGCTCTATTCAGCTATATCCTGCACTCTTTGACTCTATTTGACTCAATTCTACTCTGCTCTACTCTTGTCTGCTTTACTCTCTCTACTCTACCCTACTGTACTATATTCTATTCTGTACTATTCTGTTCTATTCTACCCACCCGCCCCTCCCCTACCCTTCCCTAATCTATTTGATTAGATTCGATGTGACGTATTTCCACGCGATTTGACGCGATTAGGCTTGAATCAGCTCGATTCAGTTCGAATCGGCTCTATTCGGCTCGACTTGGCTCCATTTCACTCCATTCGGCTCGATTAGGCTCGAATTCCACCGATTCTGCTGGATTCTGCTCAATTAGGCCTTATTTGGGCCTATTCGGCCCTATTCTGCTCTATTAGACTCTTTTGTACTCTGTTCATATCTATCCGTCTCTATTGGACTCCGTTCAACTCCATTCCTCACTATTTTCCTCTCTTCTATTCTACCCTTCCCTACCCTAATCTCTTCTAATCGATTCGATTTGATTTGACGCGATTCGAAGCAACCGGACGTGATTCGTCTCGTTTTGTCTCCACTCGGCTCAATTCGGCTATGTTCTCTCTCTTTGACTCTATTCTATTCTGTTGTATTCTTTCTGTTCTGTTCTATTCTCTCCTGTTCTGTGGTACTCTATTCTATTCTACCCTACCCGACCCAACGGCACCCCACCCGAACCTACCCTACTTTAATCTATTGGATTCAATTCGATTCCGTGCAAAGCGATTTGATAGGACTTGACTGGATTCGGCAAATCTGAAGGGATTTGATGAGATTCCACGCGACTCGACGTGATTCAGTAGGATTCTCTGAGGTTTGACGCAATTCGAAGTTATTCGACGTGATTCGATGGGATTCGACACGATATGAAGCGATTTGACCTTGTTTGATTCAAAACGATGTGACTCGACTCGATTCGACCTGATTCGATTCGACGCTGTTCGGTGACAGTCAGTGCGATTCTGCTTGATTCCACTCGATTAGGTGTGATTCGGCAGTATACAGCTCTTTTCGGCTGTATTCAGCTCCATTCGTCTCTATTCAGCTTATTCGGCTCTATTCGACTGTATTCGACTCTACTCTTTTCCACTCGATTCTACTCGATTCTATTCCTTCTATTCTGTTCTAATCTCTTCTATTCCACTCTACTCTGTTCTATTCTCCCCTCCCCTCCCCTCCCCTTCTCTAATCTATACGTCTCGATTGGATTTGACGCGTTGAACGCGATTCGAGGCGATGAAGCTTGAATCGGCTCGATTCGGCTCGATTTGGCTCTATTCGGCTCAGTTAGGCTCCATTCAGCTTGTTTTGGCTTGAATCGCTTCGAATCTGCTCGATTTGGCCTTCTTCGGCCCTATTCTGCTCTATTCGACTCTTTTCTACTCTATTCGTTTCTATTTGACTCCATTCTACTCCATTCTATTCATTCCACACTATTCTACACTATTCTACTCTATTCTGCTCTACCCTACCCAACACCACCCTAATTTACTCTACTTGCTTCTACACGATTCCTCTCATTTTGTCTGCATTTGGCTCTATTCAGCTCTATTCTACTCTTCTCTACTCTATTGTATTGTTTCTACTCTGTTCTGTACTATTCTACTCTATTCTACCCTACCCTATGCTACCCAACTCTAAGGTATTGTAATCCACTTGATTGGATTTGATTCAACCCATTTCAACGTGATTCGGCTCGATTTGGCTCTGTTCAAATCTATTCTACTCTACTCTATTCCCCTCTACTCTACTCTAGCCTACTCTTTTCTGTATTCGTTCTGTGTTGTTCTGTTCTATTTTGTTGTGTTCTGTTCTGTTTTATTCTATTCTACTCTATTCTACCCTACTCTAGCCTACCCGAACCTCCCCTACTCTAGTCTATTCAATTGAATTCGAGAAATTTTGACGTGACTAGGGGCCGAATCGGTGTGATTCATGTCCATTCGGCTCCATTTGTCTCGAATAGTGTCGATTCAGCTCGATTAGGCTCGATTTGGCTCCGTTAGGCTCGATTCACTGGATTCGGCTCGATTTCTCTCAGTTCAGCTCGATTTGGCCCTCTCTGGCCCTCTTCGGCTCTCTTCAGCTCTTTTCTACTCTACTCGATTCCATTGCACACCATTCTACTCCACTCTACGCTCTTCTACTATTCCCTACTGTAATTGATTCGATGGGATTCGACGCCATTCGACGCGATTTGTCTCGTTTCGTCTCCATTCAGCTTGATTCGACTCTGTTCTACTCTACTCTATTCTGCTCTGCTCTACCCTTTTCTACTCTATTCTATTGTATCCTTTCCATTCTCTTCTACTGTGTTCAAGTCTACTCTATTCCATCCTACCCTAATCTAATCTATTCTACTGGATTCGATTCCACGCATCTCCATGCGATTCGGCTCAAATCGGCTCCTTTCCACTCCATTCATCCCCAATCGGCTCAAATCGGTTCGATTCAGCTCTAATCGGCTCCATTCGGCTCTAGTCAGCTCGAATAGGCTCTATTCAGCTCGATTCGGCTCTATTAGACTCTACTCAACTCTATTATCTCTTTTCGACTCCACTCGACTCCATGCTGCACCATTCTACTCCATCCTAAACTATTCTCTACTGTATTGTATTGTACTCTACCCTACTCTAGTCTATTCTAATTGATTGGATTGGATTGGATTGGAATTGATCAGATTCAATGCAATTCGACCGGATTCGACGCGATACGGCACGATTCCACGGGATTCGGTGTGATTCCTCTTGGTTTCTATCCATTTAGCTCTTTTGGGCTCTATTTGGCCCTATTCGACAATGTTTGACTCTGCTCTACTCTACTCTTCTATACTCTGCTCGTCTCGACCCTATTCTTTCAGTTCTGTTCTGTTCTGTTCTACTGCACTCTATTCTACCCTACCCTACCCTAACTTAGCCTACTGTAATCTGTTCTATGCTATTCGACACACTTGAATGGGATTCGACCTGATTCGGGTCATATCGGCTCGATTCATCTCCTTTCTGCTCCATTAAACTCGATTCGGTTCTATTCGGCTCTTTTCCACTCTATTCGGCTCTTTTTGGCAGTATTCGACTCTATTTGACTCTAGTCTACTCGATTCTTTCTGTTCTGTTCTATTCTACTCTATTCTATTCTTCTCTACCCTACCCTAACCTTACCTTCCCCACACTAATCTATTTGATTCGATTCGACACGTTTCAAACGACTCGACATGATTCATCTCGATTCACCTTGAATTTGGTCAATTCGGCTGTATTCAGCTCTGTTTGGCTCTTTTCGGCTCTCTTCAGCTCAATTTGACTCTATTCTACTGGACCCGACTCTACTTAATTCTATTCTCTTCTTTCTATTGTGTTGTGTTGTGTTGTAGTCTAGCCTCTCCTGCCGTACCCTCCTCTACTCTAATCTATTCGATTCAACGCATTTCGACGCGATTCCATGTGATTAGGCTTGAATCGGCTCGATTTAGCTCTATTTGGCTTGAATTGGGTCAATTCGTCTCGATTCTGCTCAATTCAGCATAATTAGGCTCGAGTGAACCTTATTCAGCCCTGTTCAGCTCTACTCAACGCTTTCTACTTTATTTGTCTCTATTTGGCTCCATTCAACTCCCTTCCACAGCATTCTACTCTTTTCTACTCTATTCTATTCTGTTCTAGCCTACGCTACTCTAATCTATTCTAATCGATTCGATTCATCACGATTTGTCTCCTTTCCTCTCCATTCGAATCGATTGGGCTTGAATTGGATCTATTCATCTATATTCTGCACTACCCGACTCTGACTATTCCACTCTACTCAACTCTACTCCATTCTACTCTTGGTATTCTCTTCTGTTCTACTCTATTCTATTCTTCTGTGCCCTTCCCTACTGAATCCCAGTCTAACCTACACTACTCTAATCTATTCAATTTAATTCGATTCCATTCAGTTTGACACCATTCGACCCGATTTGAGACAATTCGACGGGATTCGGTGAGATTCCGCGAGATTTGATGCGTTTTGGTGGGATTTGATGGAATTCGACGAGATCCGATGCAATAGGATGCAATTAAGTGTGTTTTGGCTCGATTTTGCTGGGTTCAGTTTGTCTCTATTTGGCTCGTTTCAGCTCCACTAGGCTCCATTCATCCCGAATCTGGTCGACTCGACTCGATTCGGCTCATTTTGGCCATATGTGGTCCTATTCAGCGTTATTCGGCTCTATTCAACTCTTTTCTACTCTCTGCATCTGTGTTCGAATCCATTTGACTCCATTCCACACCATTCTATTCCATTCTACACTACTGTATTCTACAAAACCCTCCCCCACCCTAGCCTATCCTAATCTAGTCTGCTCTTTTCTAGTCTCCTTTTCTATTTTCTCGATTCCATCCTATGCTACTCTACCATACCCTACACTAAGCTAACCTACCCTGACCTATGCTGTTCTATTCTATTTCCTTCTATTTTCTCTGTTCCACCGTATGCTTCCCTACCCTATGCTACCCCACCGTACCATACTCTACTACTTAGGGTTACTCAATAAGGGTCCTAATTAAGGGGAGTAGTTCGGGCAAGGGTACTCCTTAAGGCAAGTGTACTAGTTCAGGCTACTAGTTAAGGCCAGGCTACTAGTTAAGTCCAGGCTACTAGTTAAGGCATGGGTACTTGTTGAGGGTACTGGTTAAGGCAAGGGTACCAGTTCAGGCTACTTGTTAAGGACATACTACTAGTGAAGGCAAGGGTACTAGTGAAGACTACTGGTTAAGGCAAGGGTACTTGTTAGGACTACTAGTTAAGGCAAGGGCACTAGATTAGGCTAAGAGTTCAGGCAAGGGTACTCGTTCAGATTACTGACTTAGGGTACTCTTCAAGACTAGTTGTCTAGGCTACTGCTCTATGCCACTAGTCTAGCTGACTAGTCCAGCTTACTAGTCTAGGCTTCTACTCTAGCCTTCTCTTGTCTACTCTAATGTAGTCTACTTGCATCTACCCTAGTCTTCCTATCATAAACTACCCTACCCTAACCTATTCTAATCGATTCCATTTGATTCGATTCAAAGCATTTCGATGCGACCGGACACCATCACGCTTGAGTCGGCTCGATTCCGCAACATCAGCTCGATTCAGCTCGATTTGGCTCGAATCGCTTCAATTCAGCTCGTTTCCACTCGGTTCAGCCTTATTCGGCCCTATTTGGCTCGATTCGACTCTTTTCTACTCTATTTGTCTCTGTTCGACTCCATTTGACTCCACTCTTCTCCATTCTACGCTATTCTACTCTATTCTGTTCTACTCTACCCTACGATACTCTAATCTATTCGATTGGATGCGATTCGAAGCAATTCGGTGTGATTCATCTCGTTTTGTTTCCATTTGACTCGATTCGGCCAGAATTGGCTCTATTCAGCTATATCCTGCACTCTTTGACTCTATTTGACTCAATTCTACTCTGCTCTACTCTTGTCTGCTTTACTCTCTCTACTCTACCCTACTGTACTATATTCTATTCTGTACTATTCTGTTCTATTCTACCCACCCGCCCCTCCCCTACCCTTCCCTAATCTATTTGATTAGATTCGATGTGACGTATTTCCACGCGATTTGACGCGATTAGGCTTGAATCAGCTCGATTCAGTTCGAATCGGCTCTATTCGGCTCGACTTGGCTCCATTTCACTCCATTCGGCTCGATTAGGCTCGAATTCCACCGATTCTGCTGGATTCTGCTCAATTAGGCCTTATTTGGGCCTATTCGGCCCTATTCTGCTCTATTAGACTCTTTTGTACTCTGTTCATATCTATCCGTCTCTATTGGACTCCGTTCAACTCCATTCCTCACTATTTTCCTCTCTTCTATTCTACCCTTCCCTACCCTAATCTCTTCTAATCGATTCGATTTGATTTGACGCGATTCGAAGCAACCGGACGTGATTCGTCTCGTTTTGTCTCCACTCGGCTCAATTCGGCTATGTTCTCTCTCTTTGACTCTATTCTATTCTGTTGTATTCTTTCTGTTCTGTTCTATTCTCTCCTGTTCTGTGGTACTCTATTCTATTCTACCCTACCCGACCCAACGGCACCCCACCCGAACCTACCCTACTTTAATCTATTGGATTCAATTCGATTCCGTGCAAAGCGATTTGATAGGACTTGACTGGATTCGGCAAATCTGAAGGGATTTGATGAGATTCCACGCGACTCGACGTGATTCAGTAGGATTCTCTGAGGTTTGACGCAATTCGAAGTTATTCGACGTGATTCGATGGGATTCGACACGATATGAAGCGATTTGACCTTGTTTGATTCAAAACGATGTGACTCGACTCGATTCGACCTGATTCGATTCGACGCTGTTCGGTGACAGTCAGTGCGATTCTGCTTGATTCCGCTCGATTAGGTGTGATTCGGCAGTATACAGCTCTTTTCGGCTGTATTCAGCTCCATTCGTCTCTATTCAGCTTATTCGGCTCTATTCGACTGTATTCGACTCTACTCTTTTCCACTCGATTCTACTCGATTCTATTCCTTCTATTCTGTTCTAATCTCTTCTATTCCACTCTACTCTGTTCTATTCTCCCCTCCCCTCCCCTCCCCTCCCCTTCTCTAATCTATACGTCTCGATTGGATTTGACGCGTTGAACGCGATTCGAGGCGATGAAGCTTGAATCGGCTCGATTCGGCTCGATTTGGCTCTATTCGGCTCAGTTAGGCTCCATTCAGCTTGTTTTGGCTTGAATCGCTTCGAATCTGCTCGATTTGGCCTTCTTCGGCCCTATTCTGCTCTATTCGACTCTTTTCTACTCTATTCGTTTCTATTTGACTCCATTCTACTCCATTCTATTCATTCCACACTATTCTACACTATTCTACTCTATTCTGCTCTACCCTACCCAACACCACCCTAATTTACTCTACTTGCTTCTACACGATTCCTCTCATTTTGTCTGCATTTGGCTCTATTCAGCTCTATTCTACTCTTCTCTACTCTATTGTATTGTTTCTACTCTGTTCTGTACTATTCTACTCTATTCTACCCTACCCTATGCTACCCAACTCTAAGGTATTGTAATCCACTTGATTGGATTTGATTCAACCCATTTCAACGTGATTCGGCTCGATTTGGCTCTGTTCAAATCTATTCTACTCTACTCTATTCCCCTCTACTCTACTCTAGCCTACTCTTTTCTGTATTCGTTCTGTGTTGTTCTGTTCTATTTTGTTGTGTTCTGTTCTGTTTTATTCTATTCTACTCTATTCTACCCTACTCTAGCCTACCCGAACCTCCCCTACTCTAGTCTATTCAATTGAATTCGAGAAATTTTGACGTGACTAGGGGCCGAATCGGTGTGATTCATGTCCATTCGGCTCCATTTGTCTCGAATAGTGTCGATTCAGCTCGATTAGGCTCGATTTGGCTCCGTTAGGCTCGATTCACTGGATTCGGCTCGATTTCTCTCAGTTCAGCTCGATTTGGCCCTCTCTGGCCCTCTTCGGCTCTCTTCAGCTCTTTTCTACTCTACTCGATTCCATTGCACACCATTCTACTCCACTCTACGCTCTTCTACTATTCCCTACTGTAATTGATTCGATGGGATTCGACGCCATTCGACGCGATTTGTCTCGTTTCGTCTCCATTCAGCTTGATTCGACTCTGTTCTACTCTACTCTATTCTGCTCTGCTCTACCCTTTTCTACTCTATTCTATTGTATCCTTTCCATTCTCTTCTACTGTGTTCAAGTCTACTCTATTCCATCCTACCCTAATCTAATCTATTCTACTGGATTCGATTCCACGCATCTCCATGCGATTCGGCTCAAATCGGCTCCTTTCCACTCCATTCATCCCCAATCGGCTCAAATCGGTTCGATTCAGCTCTAATCGGCTCCATTCGGCTCTAGTCAGCTCGAATAGGCTCTATTCAGCTCGATTCGGCTCTATTAGACTCTACTCAACTCTATTATCTCTTTTCGACTCCACTCGACTCCATGCTGCACCATTCTACTCCATCCTAAACTATTCTCTACTGTATTGTATTGTACTCTACCCTACTCTAGTCTATTCTAATTGATTGGATTGGATTGGATTGGAATTGATCAGATTCAATGCAATTCGACGGGATTCGACGCGATACGGCACGATTCCACGGGATTCGGTGTGATTCCTCTTGGTTTCTATCCATTTAGCTCTTTTGGGCTCTATTTGGCCCTATTCGACAATGTTTGACTCTGCTCTACTCTACTCTTCTATACTCTGCTCGTCTCGACCCTATTCTTTCAGTTCTGTTCTGTTCTGTTCTACTGCACTCTATTCTACCCTACCCTACCCTAACTTAGCCTACTGTAATCTGTTCTATGCTATTCGACACACTTGAATGGGATTCGACCTGATTCGGGTCATATCGGCTCGATTCATCTCCTTTCTGCTCCATTAAACTCGATTCGGTTCTATTCGGCTCTTTTCCACTCTATTCGGCTCTTTTTGGCAGTATTCGACTCTATTTGACTCTAGTCTACTCGATTCTTTCTGTTCTGTTCTATTCTACTCTATTCTATTCTTCTCTACCCTACCCTAACCTTACCTTCCCCACACTAATCTATTTGATTCGATTCGACACGTTTCAAACGACTCGACATGATTCATCTCGATTCACCTTGAATTTGGTCAATTCGGCTGTATTCAGCTCTGTTTGGCTCTTTTCGGCTCTCTTCAGCTCAATTTGACTCTATTCTACTGGACCCGACTCTACTTAATTCTATTCTCTTCTTTCTATTGTGTTGTGTTGTGTTGTAGTCTAGCCTCTCCTGCCGTACCCTCCTCTACTCTAATCTATTCGATTCAACGCATTTCGACGCGATTCCATGTGATTAGGCTTGAATCGGCTCGATTTAGCTCTATTTGGCTTGAATTGGGTCAATTCGTCTCGATTCTGCTCAATTCAGCATAATTAGGCTCGAGTGAACCTTATTCAGCCCTGTTCAGCTCTACTCAACGCTTTCTACTTTATTTGTCTCTATTTGGCTCCATTCAACTCCCTTCCACAGCATTCTACTCTTTTCTACTCTATTCTATTCTGTTCTAGCCTACGCTACTCTAATCTATTCTAATCGATTCGATTCATCACGATTTGTCTCCTTTCCTCTCCATTCGAATCGATTGGGCTTGAATTGGATCTATTCATCTATATTCTGCACTACCCGACTCTGACTATTCCACTCTACTCAACTCTACTCCATTCTACTCTTGGTATTCTCTTCTGTTCTACTCTATTCTATTCTTCTGTGCCCTTCCCTACTGAATCCCAGTCTAACCTACACTACTCTAATCTATTCAATTTAATTCGATTCCATTCAGTTTGACACCATTCGACCCGATTTGAGACAATTCGACGGGATTCGGTGAGATTCCGCGAGATTTGATGCGTTTTGGTGGGATTTGATGGAATTCGACGAGATCCGATGCAATAGGATGCAATTAAGTGTGTTTTGGCTCGATTTTGCTGGGTTCAGTTTGTCTCTATTTGGCTCGTTTCAGCTCCACTAGGCTCCATTCATCCCGAATCTGGTCGACTCGACTCGATTCGGCTCATTTTGGCCATATGTGGTCCTATTCAGCGTTATTCGGCTCTATTCAACTCTTTTCTACTCTCTGCATCTGTGTTCGAATCCATTTGACTCCATTCCACACCATTCTATTCCATTCTACACTACTGTATTCTACAAAACCCTCCCCCACCCTAGCCTATCCTAATCTAGTCTGCTCTTTTCTAGTCTCC
This sequence comes from Loxodonta africana, assembly GCF_030014295.1. Lineage (NCBI taxonomy): Eukaryota > Metazoa > Chordata > Mammalia > Proboscidea > Elephantidae > Loxodonta > Loxodonta africana. The sequence continues at coordinate 380,907 of NW_026974949.1, read as the reverse complement.
TTTTCTATTTTCTCGATTCCATCCTATGCTACTCTACCATACCCTACACTAAGCTAACCTACCCTGACCTATGCTGTTCTATTCTATTTCCTTCTATTTTCTCTGTTCCACCGTATGCTTCCCTACCCTATGCTACCCCACCGTACCATACTCTACTACTTAGGGTTACTCAATAAGGGTCCTAATTAAGGGGAGTAGTTCGGGCAAGGGTACTCCTTAAGGCAAGTGTACTAGTTCAGGCTACTAGTTAAGGCCAGGCTACTAGTTAAGTCCAGGCTACTAGTTAAGGCATGGGTACTTGTTGAGGGTACTGGTTAAGGCAAGGGTACCAGTTCAGGCTACTTGTTAAGGACATACTACTAGTGAAGGCAAGGGTACTAGTGAAGACTACTGGTTAAGGCAAGGGTACTTGTTAGGACTACTAGTTAAGGCAAGGGCACTAGATTAGGCTAAGAGTTCAGGCAAGGGTACTCGTTCAGATTACTGACTTAGGGTACTCTTCAAGACTAGTTGTCTAGGCTACTGCTCTATGCCACTAGTCTAGCTGACTAGTCCAGCTTACTAGTCTAGGCTTCTACTCTAGCCTTCTCTTGTCTACTCTAATGTAGTCTACTTGCATCTACCCTAGTCTTCCTATCATAAACTACCCTACCCTAACCTATTCTAATCGATTCCATTTGATTCGATTCAAAGCATTTCGATGCGACCGGACACCATCACGCTTGAGTCGGCTCGATTCCGCAACATCAGCTCGATTCAGCTCGATTTGGCTCGAATCGCTTCAATTCAGCTCGTTTCCACTCGGTTCAGACTTATTCGGCCCTATTTGGCTCGATTCGACTCTTTTCTACTCTATTTGTCTCTGTTCGACTCCATTTGACTCCACTCTTCTCCATTCTACGCTATTCTACTCTATTCTGTTCTACTCTACCCTACGATACTCTAATCTATTCGATTGGATGCGATTCGAAGCAATTCGGTGTGATTCATCTCGTTTTGTTTCCATTTGACTCGATTCGGCCAGAATTGGCTCTATTCAGCTATATCCTGCACTCTTTGACTCTATTTGACTCAATTCTACTCTGCTCTACTCTTGTCTGCTTTACTCTCTCTACTCTACCCTACTGTACTATATTCTATTCTGTACTATTCTGTTCTATTCTACCCACCCGCCCCTCCCCTATCCTTCCCTAATCTATTTGATTAGATTCGATGTGACGTATTTCCACGCGATTTGACGCGATTAGGCTTGAATCAGCTCGATTCAGTTCGAATCGGCTCTATTCGGCTCGACTTGGCTCCATTTCACTCCATTCGGCTCGATTAGGCTCGAATTCCACCGATTCTGCTGGATTCTGCTCAATTAGGCCTTATTTGGGCCTATTCGGCCCTATTCTGCTCTATTAGACTCTTTTGTACTCTGTTCATATCTATCCGTCTCTATTGGACTCCGTTCAACTCCATTCCTCACTATTTTCCTCTCTTCTATTCTACCCTTCCCTACCCTAATCTCTTCTAATCGATTCGATTTGATTTGACGCGATTCGAAGCAACCGGACGTGATTCGTCTCGTTTTGTCTCCACTCGGCTCAATTCGGCTATGTTCTCTCTCTTTGACTCTATTCTATTCTGTTGTATTCTTTCTGTTCTGTTCTATTCTCTCCTGTTCTGTGGTACTCTATTCTATTCTACCCTACCCGACCCAACGGCACCCCACCCGAACCTACCCTACTTTAATCTATTGGATTCAATTCGATTCCGTGCAAAGCGATTTGATAGGACTTGACTGGATTCGGCAAATCTGAAGGGATTTGATGAGATTCCACGCGACTCGACGTGATTCAGTAGGATTCTCTGAGGTTTGACGCAATTCGAAGTTATTCGACGTGATTCGATGGGATTCGACACGATATGAAGCGATTTGACCTTGTTTGATTCAAAACGATGTGACTCGACTCGATTCGACCTGATTCGATTCGACGCTGTTCGGTGACAGTCAGTGCGATTCTGCTTGATTCCGCTCGATTAGGTGTGATTCGGCAGTATACAGCTCTTTTCGGCTGTATTCAGCTCCATTCGTCTCTATTCAGCTTATTCGGCTCTATTCGACTGTATTCGACTCTACTCTTTTCCACTCGATTCTACTCGATTCTATTCCTTCTATTCTGTTCTAATCTCTTCTATTCCACTCTACTCTGTTCTATTCTCCCCTCCCCTCCCCTCCCCTCCCCTTCTCTAATCTATACGTCTGGATTGGATTTGACGCGTTGAACGCGATTCGAGGCGATGAAGCTTGAATCGGCTCGATTCGGCTCGATTTGGCTCTATTCGGCTCAGTTAGGCTCCATTCAGCTTGTTTTGGCTTGAATCGCTTCGAATCTGCTCGATTTGGCCTTCTTCGGCCCTATTCTGCTCTATTCGACTCTTTTCTACTCTATTCGTTTCTATTTGACTCCATTCTACTCCATTCTATTCATTCCACACTATTCTACACTATTCTACTCTATTCTGCTCTACCCTACCCAACACCACCCTAATTTACTCTACTTGCTTCTACACGATTCCTCTCATTTTGTCTGCATTTGGCTCTATTCAGCTCTATTCTACTCTTCTCTACTCTATTGTATTGTTTCTACTCTGTTCTGTACTATTCTACTCTATTCTACCCTACCCTATGCTACCCAACTCTAAGGTATTGTAATCCACTTGATTGGATTTGATTCAACCCATTTCAACGTGATTCGGCTCGATTTGGCTCTGTTCAAATCTATTCTACTCTACTCTATTCCCCTCTACTCTACTCTAGCCTACTCTTTTCTGTATTCGTTCTGTGTTGTTCTGTTCTATTTTGTTGTGTTCTGTTCTGTTTTATTCTATTCTACTCTATTCTACCCTACTCTAGCCTACCCGAACCTCCCCTACTCTAGTCTATTCAATTGAATTCGAGAAATTTTGACGTGACTAGGGGCCGAATCGGTGTGATTCATGTCCATTCGGCTCCATTTGTCTCGAATAGTGTCGATTCAGCTCGATTAGGCTCGATTTGGCTCCGTTAGGCTCGATTCACTGGATTCGGCTCGATTTCTCTCAGTTCAGCTCGATTTGGCCCTCTCTGGCCCTCTTCGGCTCTCTTCAGCTCTTTTCTACTCTACTCGATTCCATTGCACACCATTCTACTCCACTCTACGCTCTTCTACTATTCCCTACTGTAATTGATTCGATGGGATTCGACGCCATTCGACGCGATTTGTCTCGTTTCGTCTCCATTCAGCTTGATTCGACTCTGTTCTACTCTACTCTATTCTGCTCTGCTCTACCCTTTTCTACTCTATTCTATTGTATCCTTTCCATTCTCTTCTACTGTGTTCAAGTCTACTCTATTCCATCCTACCCTAATCTAATCTATTCTACTGGATTCGATTCCACGCATCTCCATGCGATTCGGCTCAAATCGGCTCCTTTCCACTCCATTCATCCCCAATCGGCTCAAATCGGTTCGATTCAGCTCTAATCGGCTCCATTCGGCTCTAGTCAGCTCGAATAGGCTCTATTCAGCTCGATTCGGCTCTATTAGACTCTACTCAACTCTATTATCTCTTTTCGACTCCACTCGACTCCATGCTGCACCATTCTACTCCATCCTAAACTATTCTCTACTGTATTGTATTGTACTCTACCCTACTCTAGTCTATTCTAATTGATTGGATTGGATTGGATTGGAATTGATCAGATTCAATGCAATTCGACGGGATTCGACGCGATACGGCACGATTCCACGGGATTCGGTGTGATTCCTCTTGGTTTCTATCCATTTAGCTCTTTTGGGCTCTATTTGGCCCTATTCGACAATGTTTGACTCTGCTCTACTCTACTCTTCTATACTCTGCTCGTCTCGACCCTATTCTTTCAGTTCTGTTCTGTTCTGTTCTACTGCACTCTATTCTACCCTACCCTACCCTAACTTAGCCTACTGTAATCTGTTCTATGCTATTCGACACACTTGAATGGGATTCGACCTGATTCGGGTCATATCGGCTCGATTCATCTCCTTTCTGCTCCATTAAACTCGATTCGGTTCTATTCGGCTCTTTTCCACTCTATTCGGCTCTTTTTGGCAGTATTCGACTCTATTTGACTCTAGTCTACTCGATTCTTTCTGTTCTGTTCTATTCTACTCTATTCTATTCTTCTCTACCCTACCCTAACCTTACCTTCCCCACACTAATCTATTTGATTCGATTCGACACGTTTCAAACGACTCGACATGATTCATCTCGATTCACCTTGAATTTGGTCAATTCGGCTGTATTCAGCTCTGTTTGGCTCTTTTCGGCTCTCTTCAGCTCAATTTGACTCTATTCTACTGGACCCGACTCTACTTAATTCTATTCTCTTCTTTCTATTGTGTTGTGTTGTGTTGTAGTCTAGCCTCTCCTGCCGTACCCTCCTCTACTCTAATCTATTCGATTCAACGCATTTCGACGCGATTCCATGTGATTAGGCTTGAATCGGCTCGATTTAGCTCTATTTGGCTTGAATTGGGTCAATTCGTCTCGATTCTGCTCAATTCAGCATAATTAGGCTCGAGTGAACCTTATTCAGCCCTGTTCAGCTCTACTCAACGCTTTCTACTTTATTTGTCTCTATTTGGCTCCATTCAACTCCCTTCCACAGCATTCTACTCTTTTCTACTCTATTCTATTCTGTTCTAGCCTACGCTACTCTAATCTATTCTAATCGATTCGATTCATCACGATTTGTCTCCTTTCCTCTCCATTCGAATCGATTGGGCTTGAATTGGATCTATTCATCTATATTCTGCACTACCCGACTCTGACTATTCCACTCTACTCAACTCTACTCCATTCTACTCTTGGTATTCTCTTCTGTTCTACTCTATTCTATTCTTCTGTGCCCTTCCCTACTGAATCCCAGTCTAACCTACACTACTCTAATCTATTCAATTTAATTCGATTCCATTCAGTTTGACACCATTCGACCCGATTTGAGACAATTCGACGGGATTCGGTGAGATTCCGCGAGATTTGATGCGTTTTGGTGGGATTTGATGGAATTCGACGAGATCCGATGCAATAGGATGCAATTAAGTGTGTTTTGGCTCGATTTTGCTGGGTTCAGTTTGTCTCTATTTGGCTCGTTTCAGCTCCACTAGGCTCCATTCATCCCGAATCTGGTCGACTCGACTCGATTCGGCTCATTTTGGCCATATGTGGTCCTATTCAGCGTTATTCGGCTCTATTCAACTCTTTTCTACTCTCTGCATCTGTGTTCGAATCCATTTGACTCCATTCCACACCATTCTATTCCATTCTACACTACTGTATTCTACAAAACCCTCCCCCACCCTAGCCTATCCTAATCTAGTCTGCTCTTTTCTAGTCTCCTTTTCTATTTTCTCGATTCCATCCTATGCTACTCTACCATACCCTACACTAAGCTAACCTACCCTGACCTATGCTGTTCTATTCTATTTCCTTCTATTTTCTCTGTTCCACCGTATGCTTCCCTACCCTATGCTACCCCACCGTACCATACTCTACTACTTAGGGTTACTCAATAAGGGTCCTAATTAAGGGGAGTAGTTCGGGCAAGGGTACTCCTTAAGGCAAGTGTACTAGTTCAGGCTACTAGTTAAGGCCAGGCTACTAGTTAAGTCCAGGCTACTAGTTAAGGCATGGGTACTTGTTGAGGGTACTGGTTAAGGCAAGGGTACCAGTTCAGGCTACTTGTTAAGGACATACTACTAGTGAAGGCAAGGGTACTAGTGAAGACTACTGGTTAAGGCAAGGGTACTTGTTAGGACTACTAGTTAAGGCAAGGGTACTAGATTAGGCTAAGAGTTCAGGCAAGGGTACTCGTTCAGATTACTGACTTAGGGTACTCTTCAAGACTAGTTGTCTAGGCTACTGCTCTATGCCACTAGTCTAGCTGACTAGTCCAGCTTACTAGTCTAGGCTTCTACTCTAGCCTTCTCTTGTCTACTCTAATGTAGTCTACTTGCATCTACCCTAGTCTTCCTATCATAAACTACCCTACCCTAACCTATTCTAATCGATTCCATTTGATTCGATTCAAAGCATTTCGATGCGACCGGGCACCATCACGCTTGAGTCGGCTCGATTCCGCAACATCAGCTCGATTCAGCTCGATTTGGCTCGAATCGCTTCAATTCAGCTCGTTTCCACTCGGTTCAGCCTTATTCGGCCCTATTTGGCTCGATTCGACTCTTTTCTACTCTATTTGTCTCTGTTCGACTCCATTTGACTCCACTCTTCTCCATTCTACGCTATTCTACTCTATTCTGTTCTACTCTACCCTACGATACTCTAATCTATTCGATTGGATGCGATTCGAAGCAATTCGGTGTGATTCATCTCGTTTTGTTTCCATTTGACTCGATTCGGCCAGAATTGGCTCTATTCAGCTATATCCTGCACTCTTTGACTCTATTTGACTCAATTCTACTCTGCTCTACTCTTGTCTGCTTTACTCTCTCTACTCTACCCTACTGTACTATATTCTATTCTGTACTATTCTGTTCTATTCTACCCACCCGCCCCTCCCCTACCCTTCCCTAATCTATTTGATTAGATTCGATGTGACGTATTTCCACGCGATTTGACGCGATTAGGCTTGAATCAGCTCGATTCAGTTCGAATCGGCTCTATTCGGCTCGACTTGGCTCCATTTCACTCCATTCGGCTCGATTAGGCTCGAATTCCACCGATTCTGCTGGATTCTGCTCAATTAGGCCTTATTTGGGCCTATTCGGCCCTATTCTGCTCTATTAGACTCTTTTGTACTCTGTTCATATCTATCCGTCTCTATTGGACTCCGTTCAACTCCATTCCTCACTATTTTCCTCTCTTCTATTCTACCCTTCCCTACCCTAATCTCTTCTAATCGATTCGATTTGATTTGACGCGATTCGAAGCAACCGGACGTGATTCGTCTCGTTTTGTCTCCACTCGGCTCAATTCGGCTATGTTCTCTCTCTTTGACTCTATTCTATTCTGTTGTATTCTTTCTGTTCTGTTCTATTCTCTCCTGTTCTGTGGTACTCTATTCTATTCTACCCTACCCGACCCAACGGCACCCCACCCGAACCTACCCTACTTTAATCTATTGGATTCAATTCGATTCCGTGCAAAGCGATTTGATAGGACTTGACTGGATTCGGCAAATCTGAAGGGATTTGATGAGATTCCACGCGACTCGACGTGATTCAGTAGGATTCTCTGAGGTTTGACGCAATTCGAAGTTATTCGACGTGATTCGATGGGATTCGACACGATATGAAGCGATTTGACCTTGTTTGATTCAAAACGATGTGACTCGACTCGATTCGACCTGATTCGATTCGACGCTGTTCGGTGACAGTCAGTGCGATTCTGCTTGATTCCGCTCGATTAGGTGTGATTCGGCAGTATACAGCTCTTTTCGGCTGTATTCAGCTCCATTCGTCTCTATTCAGCTTATTCGGCTCTATTCGACTGTATTCGACTCTACTCTTTTCCACTCGATTCTACTCGATTCTATTCCTTCTATTCTGTTCTAATCTCTTCTATTCCACTCTACTCTGTTCTATTCTCCCCTCCCCTCCCCTCCCCTTCTCTAATCTATACGTCTCGATTGGATTTGACGCGTTGAACGCGATTCGAGGCGATGAAGCTTGAATCGGCTCGATTCGGCTCGATTTGGCTCTATTCGGCTCAGTTAGGCTCCATTCAGCTTGTTTTGGCTTGAATCGCTTCGAATCTGCTCGATTTGGCCTTCTTCGGCCCTATTCTGCTCTATTCGACTCTTTTCTACTCTATTCGTTTCTATTTGACTCCATTCTACTCCATTCTATTCATTCCACACTATTCTACACTATTCTACTCTATTCTGCTCTACCCTACCCAACACCACCCTAATTTACTCTACTTGCTTCTACACGATTCCTCTCATTTTGTCTGCATTTGGCTCTATTCAGCTCTATTCTACTCTTCTCTACTCTATTGTATTGTTTCTACTCTGTTCTGTACTATTCTACTCTATTCTACCCTACCCTATGCTACCCAACTCTAAGGTATTGTAATCCACTTGATTGGATTTGATTCAACCATTTCAACGTGATTCGGCTCGATTTGGCTCTGTTCAAATCTATTCTACTCTACTCTATTCCCCTCTACTCTACTCTAGCCTACTCTTTTCTGTATTCGTTCTGTGTTGTTCTGTTCTATTTTGTTGTGTTCTGTTCTGTTTTATTCTATTCTACTCTATTCTACCCTACTCTAGCCTACCCGAACCTCCCCTACTCTAGTCTATTCAATTGAATTCGAGAAATTTTGACGTGACTAGGGGCCGAATCGGTGTGATTCATGTCCATTCGGCTCCATTTGTCTCGAATAGTGTCGATTCAGCTCGATTAGGCTCGATTGGCTCCGTTAGGCTCGATTCACTGGATTCGGCTCGATTTCTCTCAGTTCAGCTCGATTTGGCCCTCTCTGGCCCTCTTCGGCTCTCTTCAGCTCTTTTCTACTCTACTCGATTCCATTGCACACCATTCTACTCCACTCTACGCTCTTCTACTATTCCCTACTGTAATTGATTCGATGGGATTCGACGCCATTCGACGCGATTTGTCTCGTTTCGTCTCCATTCAGCTTGATTCGACTCTGTTCTACTCTACTCTATTCTGCTCTGCTCTACCCTTTTCTACTCTATTCTATTGTATCCTTTCCATTCTCTTCTACTGTGTTCAAGTCTACTCTATTCCATCCTACCCTAATCTAATCTATTCTACTGGATTCGATTCCACGCATCTCCATGCGATTCGGCTCAAATCGGCTCCTTTCCACTCCATTCATCCCCAATCGGCTCAAATCGGTTCGATTCAGCTCTAATCGGCTCCATTCGGCTCTAGTCAGCTCGAATAGGCTCTATTCAGCTCGATTCGGCTCTATTAGACTCTACTCAACTCTATTATCTCTTTTCGACTCCACTCGACTCCATGCTGCACCATTCTACTCCATCCTAAACTATTCTCTACTGTATTGTATTGTACTCTACCCTACTCTAGTCTATTCTAATTGATTGGATTGGATTGGATTGGAATTGATCAGATTCAATGCAATTCGACGGGATTCGACGCGATACGGCACGATTCCACGGGATTCGGTGTGATTCCTCTTGGTTTCTATCCATTTAGCTCTTTTGGGCTCTATTGGCCCTATTCGACAATGTTTGACTCTGCTCTACTCTACTCTTCTATACTCTGCTCGTCTCGACCCTATTCTTTCAGTTCTGTTCTGTTCTGTTCTACTGCACTCTATTCTACCCTACCCTACCCTAACTTAGCCTACCGTAATCTGTTCTATGCTATTCGACACACTTGAATGGGATTCGACCTGATTCGGGTCATATCGGCTCGATTCATCTCCTTTCTGCTCCATTAAACTCGATTCGGTTCTATTCGGCTCTTTTCCACTCTATTCGGCTCTTTTTGGCAGTATTCGACTCTATTTGACTCTAGTCTACTCGATTCTTTCTGTTCTGTTCTATTCTACTCTATTCTATTCTTCTCTACCCTACCCTAACCTTACCTTCCCCACACTAATCTATTTGATTCGATTCGACACGTTTCAAACGACTCGACATGATTCATCTCGATTCACCTTGAATTTGGTCAATTCGGCTGTATTCAGCTCTGTTTGGCTCTTTTCGGCTCTCTTCAGCTCAATTTGACTCTATTCTACTGGACCCGACTCTACTTAATTCTATTCTCTTCTTTCTATTGTGTTGTGTTGTGTTGTAGTCTAGCCTCTCCTGCCGTACCCTCCTCTACTCTAATCTATTCGATTCAACGCATTTCGACGCGATTCCATGTGATTAGGCTTGAATCGGCTCGATTTAGCTCTATTTGGCTTGAATTGGGTCAATTCGTCTCGATTCTGCTCAATTCAGCATAATTAGGCTCGAGTGAACCTTATTCAGCCTGTTCAGCTCTACTCAACGCTTTCTACTTTATTTGTCTCTATTTGGCTCCATTCAACTCCCTTCCACAGCATTCTACTCTTTTCTACTCTATTCTATTCTGTTCTAGCCTACGCTACTCTAATCTATTCTAATCGATTCGATTCATCACGATTTGTCTCCTTTCCTCTCCATTCGAATCGATTGGGCTTGAATTGGATCTATTCATCTATATTCTGCACTACCCGACTCTGACTATTCCACTCTACTCAACTCTACTCCATTCTACTCTTGGTATTCTCTTCTGTTCTACTCTATTCTATTCTTCTGTGCCCTTCCCTACTGAATCCCAGTCTAACCTACACTACTCTAATCTATTCAATTTAATTCGATTCCATTCAGTTTGACACCATTCGACCCGATTTGAGACAATTCGACGGGATTCGGTGAGATTCCGCGAGATTTGATGCGTTTTGGTGGGATTTGATGAATTCGACGAGATCCGATGCAATAGGATGCAATTAAGTGTGTTTTGGCTCGATTTTGCTGGGTTCAGTTTGTCTCTATTTGGCTCGTTTCAGCTCCACTAGGCTCCATTCATCCCGAATCTGGTCGACTCGACTCGATTCGGCTCATTTTGGCCATATGTGGTCCTATTCAGCGTTATTCGGCTCTATTCAACTCTTTTCTACTCTCTGCATCTGTGTTCGAATCCATTTGACTCCATTCCACACCATTCTATTCCATTCTACACTACTGTATTCTACAAAACCCTCCCCCACCCTAGCCTATCCTAATCTAGTCTGCTCTTTTCTAGTCTCCTTTTCTATTTTCTCGATTCCATCCTATGCTACTCTACCATACCCTACACTAAGCTAACCTACCCTGACCTATGCTGTTCTATTCTATTTCCTTCTATTTTCTCTGTTCCACCGTATGCTTCCCTACCCTATGCTACCCCACCGTACCATACTCTACTACTTAGGGTTACTCAATAAGGGTCCTAATTAAGGGGAGTAGTTCGGGCAAGGGTACTCCTTAAGGCAAGTGTACTAGTTCAGGCTACTAGTTAAGGCCAGGCTACTAGTTAAGTCCAGGCTACTAGTTAAGGCATGGGTACTTGTTGAGGGTACTGGTTAAGGCAAGGGTACCAGTTCAGGCTACTTGTTAAGGACATACTACTAGTGAAGGCAAGGGTACTAGTGAAGACTACTGGTTAAGGCAAGGGTACTTGTTAGGACTACTAGTTAAGGCAAGGGTACTAGATTAGGCTAAGAGTTCAGGCAAGGGTACTCGTTCAGATTACTGACTTAGGGTACTCTTCAAGACTAGTTGTCTAGGCTACTGCTCTATGCCACTAGTCTAGCTGACTAGTCCAGCTTACTAGTCTAGGCTTCTACTCTAGCCTTCTCTTGTCTACTCTAATGTAGTCTACTTGCATCTACCCTAGTCTTCCTATCATAAACTACCCTACCCTAACCTATTCTAATCGATTCCATTTGATTCGATTCAAAGCATTTCGATGCGACCGGGCACCATCACGCTTGAGTCGGCTCGATTCCGCAACATCAGCTCGATTCAGCTCGATTTGGCTCGAATCGCTTCAATTCAGCTCGTTTCCACTCGGTTCAGCCTTATTCGGCCCTATTTGGCTCGATTTGACTCTTTTCTACTCTATTTGTCTCTGTTCGACTCCATTTGACTCCACTCTTCTCCATTCTACGCTATTCTACTCTATTCTGTTCTACTCTACCCTACGATACTCTAATCTATTCGATTGGATGCGATTCGAAGCAATTCGGTGTGATTCATCTCGTTTTGTTTCCATTTGACTCGATTCGGCCAGAATTGGCTCTATTCAGCTATATCCTGCACTCTTTGACTCTATTTGACTCAATTCTACTCTGCTCTACTCTTGTCTGCTTTACTCTCTCTACTCTACCCTACTGTACTATATTCTATTCTGTACTATTCTGTTCTATTCTACCCACCCGCCCCTCCCCTACCCTTCCCTAATCTATTTGATTAGATTCGATGTGACGTATTTCCACGCGATTTGACGCGATTAGGCTTGAATCAGCTCGATTCAGTTCGAATCGGCTCTATTCGGCTCGACTTGGCTCCATTTCACTCCATTCGGCTCGATTAGGCTCGAATTCCACCGATTCTGCTGGATTCTGCTCAATTAGGCCTTATTTGGGCCTATTCGGCCCTATTCTGCTCTATTAGACTCTTTTGTACTCTGTTCATATCTATCCGTCTCTATTGGACTCCGTTCAACTCCATTCCTCACTATTTTCCTCTCTTCTATTCTACCCTTCCCTACCCTAATCTCTTCTAATCGATTCGATTTGATTTGACGCGATTCGAAGCAACCGGACGTGATTCGTCTCGTTTTGTCTCCACTCGGCTCAATTCGGCTATGTTCTCTCTCTTTGACTCTATTCTATTCTGTTGTATTCTTTCTGTTCTGTTCTATTCTCTCCTGTTCTGTGGTACTCTATTCTATTCTACCCTACCCGACCCAACGGCACCCCACCGAACCTACCCTACTTTAATCTATTGGATTCAATTCGATTCCGTGCAAAGCGATTTGATAGGACTTGACTGGATTCGGCAAATCTGAAGGGATTTGATGAGATTCCACGCGACTCGACGTGATTCAGTAGGATTCTCTGAGGTTTGACGCAATTCGAAGTTATTCGACGTGATTCGATGGGATTCGACACGATATGAAGCGATTTGACCTTGTTTGATTCAAACGATGTGACTCGACTCGATTCGACCTGATTCGATTCGACGCTGTTCGGTGACAGTCAGTGCGATTCTGCTTGATTCCGCTCGATTAGGTGTGATTCGGCAGTATACAGCTCTTTTCGGCTGTATTCAGCTCCATTCGTCTCTATTCAGCTTATTCGGCTCTATTCGACTGTATTCGACTCTACTCTTTTCCACTCGATTCTACTCGATTCTATTCCTTCTATTCTGTTCTAATCTCTTCTATTCCACTCTACTCTGTTCTATTCTCCCCTCCCCTCCCCTCCCCTTCTCTAATCTATACGTCTCGATTGGATTTGACGCGTTGAACGCGATTCGAGGCGATGAAGCTTGAATCGGCTCGATTCGGCTCGATTTGGCTCTATTCGGCTCAGTTAGGCTCCATTCAGCTTGTTTTGGCTTGAATCGCTTCGAATCTGCTCGATTTGGCCTTCTTCGGCCCTATTCTGCTCTATTCGACTCTTTTCTACTCTATTCGTTTCTATTTGACTCCATTCTACTCCATTCTATTCATTCCACACTATTCTACACTATTCTACTCTATTCTGCTCTACCCTACCCAACACCACCCTAATTTACTCTACTTGCTTCTACACGATTCCTCTCATTTGTCTGCATTTGGCTCTATTCAGCTCTATTCTACTCTTCTCTACTCTATTGTATTGTTTCTACTCTGTTCTGTACTATTCTACTCTATTCTACCCTACCCTATGCTACCCAACTCTAAGGTATTGTAATCCACTTGATTGGATTTGATTCAACCCATTTCAACGTGATTCGGCTCGATTTGGCTCTGTTCAAATCTATTCTACTCTACTCTATTCCCCTCTACTCTACTCTAGCCTACTCTTTTCTGTATTCGTTCTGTGTTGTTCTGTTCTATTTTGTTGTGTTCTGTTCTGTTTTATTCTATTCTACTCTATTCTACCCTACTCTAGCCTACCCGAACCTCCCCTACTCTAGTCTATTCAATTGAATTCGAGAAATTTTGACGTGACTAGGGGCCGAATCGGTGTGATTCATGTCCATTCGGCTCCATTTGTCTCGAATAGTGTCGATTCAGCTCGATTAGGCTCGATTTGGCTCCGTTAGGCTCGATTCACTGGATTCGGCTCGATTTCTCTCAGTTCAGCTCGATTTGGCCCTCTCTGGCCCTCTTCGGCTCTCTTCAGCTCTTTTCTACTCTACTCGATTCCATTGCACACCATTCTACTCCACTCTACGCTCTTCTACTATTCCCTACTGTAATTGATTCGATGGGATTCGACGCCATTCGACGCGATTTGTCTCGTTTCGTCTCCATTCAGCTTGATTCGACTCTGTTCTACTCTACTCTATTCCTGCTCTGCTCTACCCTTTTCTACTCTATTCTATTGTATCCTTTCCATTCTCTTCTACTGTGTTCAAGTCTACTCTATTCCATCCTACCCTAATCTAATCTATTCTACTGGATTCGATTCCACGCATCTCCATGCGATTCGGCTCAAATCGGCTCCTTTCCACTGCATTCATCCCCAATCGGCTCAAATCGGTTCGATTCAGCTCTAATCGGCTCCATTCGGCTCTAGTCAGCTCGAATAGGCTCTATTCAGCTCGATTCGGCTCTATTAGACTCTACTCAACTCTATTATCTCTTTTCGACTCCACTCGACTCCATGCTGCACCATTCTACTCCATCCTAAACTATTCTCTACTGTATTGTATTGTACTCTACCCTACTCTAGTCTATTCTAATTGATTGGATTGGATTGGATTGGAATTGATCAGATTCAATGCAATTCGACGGGATTCGACGCGATACGGCACGATTCCACGGGATTCGGTGTGATTCCTCTTGGTTTCTATCCATTTAGCTCTTTTGGGCTCTATTTGGCCCTATTCGACAATGTTTGACTCTGCTCTACTCTACTCTTCTATACTCTGCTCGTCTCGACCCTATTCTTTCAGTTCTGTTCTGTTCTGTTCTACTGCACTCTATTCTACCCTACCCTACCCTAACTTAGCCTACTGTAATCTGTTCTATGCTATTCGACACACTTGAATGGGATTCGACCTGATTCGGGTCATATCGGCTCGATTCATCTCCTTTCTGCTCCATTAAACTCGATTCGGTTCTATTCGGCTCTTTTCCACTCTATTCGGCTCTTTTTGGCAGTATTCGACTCTATTTGACTCTAGTCTACTCGATTCTTTCTGTTCTGTTCTATTCTACTCTATTCTATTCTTCTCTACCCTACCCTAACCTTACCTTCCCCACACTAATCTATTTGATTCGATTCGACACGTTTCAAACGACTCGACATGATTCATCTCGATTCACCTTGAATTTGGTCAATTCGGCTGTATTCAGCTCTGTTTGGCTCTTTTCGGCTCTCTTCAGCTCAATTTGACTCTATTCTACTGGACCCGACTCTACTTAATTCTATTCTCTTCTTTCTATTGTGTTGTGTTGTGTTGTAGTCTAGCCTCTCCTGCCGTACCCTCCTCTACTCTAATCTATTCGATTCAACGCATTTCGACGCGATTCCATGTGATTAGGCTTGAATCGGCTCGATTTAGCTCTATTTGGCTTGAATTGGGTCAATTCGTCTCGATTCTGCTCAATTCAGCATAATTAGGCTCGAGTGAACCTTATTCAGCCTGTTCAGCTCTACTCAACGCTTTCTACTTTATTTGTCTCTATTTGGCTCCATTCAACTCCCTTCCACAGCATTCTACTCTTTTCTACTCTATTCTATTCTGTTCTAGCCTACGCTACTCTAATCTATTCTAATCGATTCGATTCATCACGATTTGTCTCCTTTCCTCTCCATTCGAATCGATTGGACTTGAATTGGATCTATTCATCTAAATACTATCTCTCTATGCTCTGACTATTCCACTCTACTCAACTCTACTCCATTCTACTCTTGGTATTCTCTTCTGTTCTACTCTATTCTATTCTTCTGTGCCCTTCCCTACTGAATCCCAGTCTAACCTACACTACTCTAATCTATTCAATTTAATTCGATTCCATTCAGTTTGACACCATTCGACCCGATTTGAGACAATTCGACGGGATTCGGTGAGATTCCGCGAGATTTGATGCGTTTTGGTGGGATTTGATGGAATTCGACGAGATCCGATGCAATAGGATGCAATTAAGTGTGTTTTGGCTCGATTTTGCTGGGTTCAGTTTGTCTCTATTTGGCTCGTTTCAGCTCCACTAGGCTCCATTCATCCCGAATCTGGTCGACTCGACTCGATTCGGCTCATTTTGGCCATATGTGGTCCTATTCAGCGTTATTCGGCTCTATTCAACTCTTTTCTACTCTCTGCATCTGTGTTCGAATCCATTTGACTCCATTCCACACCATTCTATTCCATTCTACACTACTGTATTCTACAAAACCCTCCCCCACCCTAGCCTATCCTAATCTAGTCTGCTCTTTTCTAGTCTCCTTTTCTATTTTCTCGATTCCATCCTATGCTACTCTACCATACCCTACACTAAGCTAACCTACCCTGACCTATGCTGTTCTATTCTATTTCCTTCTATTTTCTCTGTTCCACCGTATGCTTCCCTACCCTATGCTACCCCACCGTACCATAGTCTACTACTTAGGGTTACTCAATAAGGGTCCTAATTAAGGGGAGTAGTTCGGGCAAGGGTACTCCTTAAGGCAAGTGTACTAGTTCAGGCTACTAGTTAAGGCCAGGCTACTAGTTAAGTCCAGGCTACTAGTTAAGGCATGGGTACTTGTTGAGGGTACTGGTTAAGGCAAGGGTACCAGTTCAGGCTACTTGTTAAGGACATACTACTAGTGAAGGCAAGGGTACTAGTGAAGACTACTGGTTAAGGCAAGGGTACTTGTTAGGACTACTAGTTAAGGCAAGGGCACTAGATTAGGCTAAGAGTTCAGGCAAGGGTACTCGTTCAGATTACTGACTTAGGGTACTCTTCAAGACTAGTTGTCTAGGCTACTGCTCTATGCCACTAGTCTAGCTGACTAGTCCAGCTTACTAGTCTAGGCTTCTACTCTAGCCTTCTCTTGTCTACTCTAATGTAGTCTACTTGCATCTACCCTAGTCTTCCTATCATAAACTACCCTACCCTAACCTATTCTAATCGATTCCATTTGATTCGATTCAAAGCATTTCGATGCGACCGGACACCATCACGCTTGAGTCGGCTCGATTCCGCAACATCAGCTCGATTCAGCTCGATTTGGCTCGAATCGCTTCAATTCAGCTCGTTTCCACTCGGTTCAGCCTTATTCGGCCCTATTTGGCTCGATTCGACTCTTTTCTACTCTATTTGTCTCTGTTCGACTCCATTTGACTCCACTCTTCTCCATTCTACGCTATTCTACTCTATTCTGTTCTACTCTACCCTACGATACTCTAATCTATTCGATTGGATGCGATTCGAAGCAATTCGGTGTGATTCATCTCGTTTTGTTTCCATTTGACTCGATTCGGCCAGAATTGGCTCTATTCAGCTATATCCTGCACTCTTTGACTCTATTTGACTCAATTCTACTCTGCTCTACTCTTGTCTGCTTTACTCTCTCTACTCTACCCTACTGTACTATATTCTATTCTGTACTATTCTGTTCTATTCTACCCACCCGCCCCTCCCCTACCCTTCCCTAATCTATTTGATTAGATTCGATGTGACGTATTTCCACGCGATTTGACGCGATTAGGCTTGAATCAGCTCGATTCAGTTCGAATCGGCTCTATTCGGCTCGACTTGGCTCCATTTCACTCCATTCGGCTCGATTAGGCTCGAATTCCACCGATTCTGCTGGATTCTGCTCAATTAGGCCTTATTTGGGCCTATTCGGCCCTATTCTGCTCTATTAGACTCTTTTGTACTCTGTTCATATCTATCCGTCTCTATTGGACTCCGTTCAACTCCATTCCTCACTATTTTCCTCTCTTCTATTCTACCCTTCCCTACCCTAATCTCTTCTAATCGATTCGATTTGATTTGACGCGATTCGAAGCAACCGGACGTGATTCGTCTCGTTTTGTCTCCACTCGGCTCAATTCGGCTATGTTCTCTCTCTTTGACTCTATTCTATTCTGTTGTATTCTTTCTGTTCTGTTCTATTCTCTCCTGTTCTGTGGTACTCTATTCTATTCTACCCTACCCGACCCAACGGCACCCCACCCGAACCTACCCTACTTTAATCTATTGGATTCAATTCGATTCCGTGCAAAGCGATTTGATAGGACTTGACTGGATTCGGCAAATCTGAAGGGATTTGATGAGATTCCACGCGACTCGACGTGATTCAGTAGGATTCTCTGAGGTTTGACGCAATTCGAAGTTATTCGACGTGATTCGATGGGATTCGACACGATATGAAGCGATTTGACCTTGTTTGATTCAAAACGATGTGACTCGACTCGATTCGACCTGATTCGATTCGACGCTGTTCGGTGACAGTCAGTGCGATTCTGCTTGATTCCGCTCGATTAGGTGTGATTCGGCAGTATACAGCTCTTTTCGGCTGTATTCAGCTCCATTCGTCTCTATTCAGCTTATTCGGCTCTATTCGACTGTATTCGACTCTACTCTTTTCCACTCGATTCTACTCGATTCTATTCCTTCTATTCTGTTCTAATCTCTTCTATTCCACTCTACTCTGTTCTATTCTCCCCTCCCCTCCCCTCCCCTTCTCTAATCTATACGTCTCGATTGGATTTGACGCGTTGAACGCGATTCGAGGCGATGAAGCTTGAATCGGCTCGATTCGGCTCGATTTGGCTCTATTCGGCTCAGTTAGGCTCCATTCAGCTTGTTTTGGCTTGAATCGCTTCGAATCTGCTCGATTTGGCCTTCTTCGGCCCTATTCTGCTCTATTCGACTCTTTTCTACTCTATTCGTTTCTATTTGACTCCATTCTACTCCATTCTATTCATTCCACACTATTCTACACTATTCTACTCTATTCTGCTCTACCCTACCCAACACCACCCTAATTTACTCTACTTGCTTCTACACGATTCCTCTCATTTTGTCTGCATTTGGCTCTATTCAGCTCTATTCTACTCTTCTCTACTCTATTGTATTGTTTCTACTCTGTTCTGTACTATTCTACTCTATTCTACCCTACCCTATGCTACCCAACTCTAAGGTATTGTAATCCACTTGATTGGATTTGATTCAACCCATTTCAACGTGATTCGGCTCGATTTGGCTCTGTTCAAATCTATTCTACTCTACTCTATTCCCCTCTACTCTACTCTAGCCTACTCTTTTCTGTATTCGTTCTGTGTTGTTCTGTTCTATTTTGTTGTGTTCTGTTCTGTTTTATTCTATTCTACTCTATTCTACCCTACTCTAGCCTACCCGAACCTCCCCTACTCTAGTCTATTCAATTGAATTCGAGAAATTTTGACGTGACTAGGGGCCGAATCGGTGTGATTCATGTCCATTCGGCTCCATTTGTCTCGAATAGTGTCGATTCAGCTCGATTAGGCTCGATTTGGCTCCGTTAGGCTCGATTCACTGGATTCGGCTCGATTTCTCTCAGTTCAGCTCGATTTGGCCCTCTCTGGCCCTCTTCGGCTCTCTTCAGCTCTTTTCTACTCTACTCGATTCCATTGCACACCATTCTACTCCACTCTACGCTCTTCTACTATTCCCTACTGTAATTGATTCGATGGGATTCGACGCCATTCGACGCGATTTGTCTCGTTTCGTCTCCATTCAGCTTGATTCGACTCTGTTCTACTCTACTCTATTCTGCTCTGCTCTACCCTTTTCTACTCTATTCTATTGTATCCTTTCCATTCTCTTCTACTGTGTTCAAGTCTACTCTATTCCATCCTACCCTAATCTAATCTATTCTACTGGATTCGATTCCACGCATCTCCATGCGATTCGGCTCAAATCGGCTCCTTTCCACTCCATTCATCCCCAATCGGCTCAAATCGGTTCGATTCAGCTCTAATCGGCTCCATTCGGCTCTAGTCAGCTCGAATAGGCTCTATTCAGCTCGATTCGGCTCTATTAGACTCTACTCAACTCTATTATCTCTTTTCGACTCCACTCGACTCCATGCTGCACCATTCTACTCCATCCTAAACTATTCTCTACTGTATTGTATTGTACTCTACCCTACTCTAGTCTATTCTAATTGATTGGATTGGATTGGATTGGAATTGATCAGATTCAATGCAATTCGACGGGATTCGACGCGATACGGCACGATTCCACGGGATTCGGTGTGATTCCTCTTGGTTTCTATCCATTTAGCTCTTTTGGGCTCTATTTGGCCCTATTCGACAATGTTTGACTCTGCTCTACTCTACTCTTCTATACTCTGCTCGTCTCGACCCTATTCTTTCAGTTCTGTTCTGTTCTGTTCTACTGCACTCTATTCTACCCTACCCTACCCTAACTTAGCCTACTGTAATCTGTTCTATGCTATTCGACACACTTGAATGGGATTCGACCTGATTCGGGTCATATCGGCTCGATTCATCTCCTTTCTGCTCCATTAAACTCGATTCGGTTCTATTCGGCTCTTTTCCACTCTATTCGGCTCTTTTTGGCAGTATTCGACTCTATTTGACTCTAGTCTACTCGATTCTTTCTGTTCTGTTCTATTCTACTCTATTCTATTCTTCTCTACCCTACCCTAACCTTACCTTCCCCACACTAATCTATTTGATTCGATTCGACACGTTTCAAACGACTCGACATGATTCATCTCGATTCACCTTGAATTTGGTCAATTCGGCTGTATTCAGCTCTGTTTGGCTCTTTTCGGCTCTCTTCAGCTCAATTTGACTCTATTCTACTGGACCCGACTCTACTTAATTCTATTCTCTTCTTTCTATTGTGTTGTGTTGTGTTGTAGTCTAGCCTCTCCTGCCGTACCCTCCTCTACTCTAATCTATTCGATTCAACGCATTTCGACGCGATTCCATGTGATTAGGCTTGAATCGGCTCGATTTAGCTCTATTTGGCTTGAATTGGGTCAATTCGTCTCGATTCTGCTCAATTCAGCATAATTAGGCTCGAGTGAACCTTATTCAGCCCTGTTCAGCTCTACTCAACGCTTTCTACTTTATTTGTCTCTATTTGGCTCCATTCAACTCCCTTCCACAGCATTCTACTCTTTTCTACTCTATTCTATTCTGTTCTAGCCTACGCTACTCTAATCTATTCTAATCGATTCGATTCATCACGATTTGTCTCCTTTCCTCTCCATTCGAATCGATTGGGCTTGAATTGGATCTATTCATCTATATTCTGCACTACCCGACTCTGACTATTCCACTCTACTCAACTCTACTCCATTCTACTCTTGGTATTCTCTTCTGTTCTACTCTATTCTATTCTTCTGTGCCCTTCCCTACTGAATCCCAGTCTAACCTACACTACTCTAATCTATTCAATTTAATTCGATTCCATTCAGTTTGACACCATTCGACCCGATTTGAGACAATTCGACGGGATTCGGTGAGATTCCGCGAGATTTGATGCGTTTTGGTGGGATTTGATGGAATTCGACGAGATCCGATGCAATAGGATGCAATTAAGTGTGTTTTGGCTCGATTTTGCTGGGTTCAGTTTGTCTCTATTTGGCTCGTTTCAGCTCCACTAGGCTCCATTCATCCCGAATCTGGTCGACTCGACTCGATTCGGCTCATTTTGGCCATATGTGGTCCTATTCAGCGTTATTCGGCTCTATTCAACTCTTTTCTACTCTCTGCATCTGTGTTCGAATCCATTTGACTCCATTCCACACCATTCTATTCCATTCTACACTACTGTATTCTACAAAACCCTCCCCCACCCTAGCCTATCCTAATCTAGTCTGCTCTTTTCTAGTCTCCTTTTCTATTTTCTCGATTCCATCCTATGCTACTCTACCATACCCTACACTAAGCTAACCTACCCTGACCTATGCTGTTCTATTCTATTTCCTTCTATTTTCTCTGTTCCACCGTATGCTTCCCTACCCTATGCTACCCCACCGTACCATACTCTACTACTTAGGGTTACTCAATAAGGGTCCTAATTAAGGGGAGTAGTTCGGGCAAGGGTACTCCTTAAGGCAAGTGTACTAGTTCAGGCTACTAGTTAAGGCCAGGCTACTAGTTAAGTCCAGGCTACTAGTTAAGGCATGGGTACTTGTTGAGGGTACTGGTTAAGGCAAGGGTACCAGTTCAGGCTACTTGTTAAGGACATACTACTAGTGAAGGCAAGGGTACTAGTGAAGACTACTGGTTAAGGCAAGGGTACTTGTTAGGACTACTAGTTAAGGCAAGGGCACTAGATTAGGCTAAGAGTTCAGGCAAGGGTACTCGTTCAGATTACTGACTTAGGGTACTCTTCAAGACTAGTTGTCTAGGCTACTGCTCTATGCCACTAGTCTAGCTGACTAGTCCAGCTTACTAGTCTAGGCTTCTACTCTAGCCTTCTCTTGTCTACTCTAATGTAGTCTACTTGCATCTACCCTAGTCTTCCTATCATAAACTACCCTACCCTAACCTATTCTAATCGATTCCATTTGATTCGATTCAAAGCATTTCGATGCGACCGGACACCATCACGCTTGAGTCGGCTCGATTCCGCAACATCAGCTCGATTCAGCTCGATTTGGCTCGAATCGCTTCAATTCAGCTCGTTTCCACTCGGTTCAGCCTTATTCGGCCCTATTTGGCTCGATTCGACTCTTTTCTACTCTATTTGTCTCTGTTCGACTCCATTTGACTCCACTCTTCTCCATTCTACACTATTCTACTCTATTCTGTTCTACTCTACCCTACGATACTCTAATCTATTCGATTGGATGCGATTCGAAGCAATTCGGTGTGATTCATCTCGTTTTGTTTCCATTTGACTCGATTCGGCCAGAATTGGCTCTATTCAGCTATATCCTGCACTCTTTGACTCTATTTGACTCAATTCTACTCTGCTCTACTCTTGTCTGCTTTACTCTCTCTACTCTACCCTACTGTACTATATTCTATTCTGTACTATTCTGTTCTATTCTACCCACCCGCCCCTCCCCTACCCTTCCCTAATCTATTTGATTAGATTCGATGTGACGTATTTCCACGCGATTTGACGCGATTAGGCTTGAATCAGCTCGATTCAGTTCGAATCGGCTCTATTCGGCTCGACTTGGCTCCATTTCACTCCATTCGGCTCGATTAGGCTCGAATTCCACCGATTCTGCTGGATTCTGCTCAATTAGGCCTTATTTGGGCCTATTCGGCCCTATTCTGCTCTATTAGACTCTTTTGTACTCTGTTCATATCTATCCGTCTCTATTGGACTCCGTTCAACTCCATTCCTCACTATTTTCCTCTCTTCTATTCTACCCTTCCCTACCCTAATCTCTTCTAATCGATTCGATTTGATTTGACGCGATTCGAAGCAACCGGACGTGATTCGTCTCGTTTTGTCTCCACTCGGCTCAATTCGGCTATGTTCTCTCTCTTTGACTCTATTCTATTCTGTTGTATTCTTTCTGTTCTGTTCTATTCTCTCCTGTTCTGTGGTACTCTATTCTATTCTACCCTACCCGACCCAACGGCACCCCACCCGAACCTACCCTACTTTAATCTATTGGATTCAATTCGATTCCGTGCAAAGCGATTTGATAGGACTTGACTGGATTCGGCAAATCTGAAGGGATTTGATGAGATTCCACGCGACTCGACGTGATTCAGTAGGATTCTCTGAGGTTTGACGCAATTCGAAGTTATTCGACGTGATTCGATGGGATTCGACACGATATGAAGCGATTTGACCTTGTTTGATTCAAAACGATGTGACTCGACTCGATTCGACCTGATTCGATTCGACGCTGTTCGGTGACAGTCAGTGCGATTCTGCTTGATTCCGCTCGATTAGGTGTGATTCGGCAGTATACAGCTCTTTTCGGCTGTATTCAGCTCCATTCGTCTCTATTCAGCTTATTCGGCTCTATTCGACTGTATTCGACTCTACTCTTTTCCACTCGATTCTACTCGATTCTATTCCTTCTATTCTGTTCTAATCTCTTCTATTCCACTCTACTCTGTTCTATTCTCCCCTCCCCTCCCCTCCCCTCCCCTTCTCTAATCTATACGTCTCGATTGGATTTGACGCGTTGAATGCGATTCGAGGCGATGAAGCTTGAATCGGCTCGATTCGGCTCGATTTGGCTCTATTCGGCTCAGTTAGGCTCCATTCAGCTTGTTTTGGCTTGAATCGCTTCGAATCTGCTCGATTTGGCCTTCTTCGGCCCTATTCTGCTCTATTCGACTCTTTTCTACTCTATTCGTTTCTATTTGACTCCATTCTACTCCATTCTATTCATTCCACACTATTCTACACTATTCTACTCTATTCTGCTCTACCCTACCCAACACCACCCTAATTTACTCTACTTGCTTCTACACGATTCCTCTCATTTTGTCTGCATTTGGCTCTATTCAGCTCTATTCTACTCTTCTCTACTCTATTGTATTGTTTCTACTCTGTTCTGTACTATTCTACTCTATTCTACCCTACCCTATGCTACCCAACTCTAAGGTATTGTAATCCACTTGATTGGATTTGATTCAACCCATTTCAACGTGATTCGGCTCGATTTGGCTCTGTTCAAATCTATTCTACTCTACTCTATTCCCCTCTACTCTACTCTAGCCTACTCTTTTCTGTATTCGTTCTGTGTTGTTCTGTTCTATTTTGTTGTGTTCTGTTCTGTTTTATTCTATTCTACTCTATTCTACCCTACTCTAGCCTACCCGAACCTCCCCTACTCTAGTCTATTCAATTGAATTCGAGAAATTTTGACGTGACTAGGGGCCGAATCGGTGTGATTCATGTCCATTCGGCTCCATTTGTCTCGAATAGTGTCGATTCAGCTCGATTAGGCTCGATTTGGCTCCGTTAGGCTCGATTCACTGGATTCGGCTCGATTTCTCTCAGTTCAGCTCGATTTGGCCCTCTCTGGCCCTCTTCGGCTCTCTTCAGCTCTTTTCTACTCTACTCGATTCCATTGCACACCATTCTACTCCACTCTACGCTCTTCTACTATTCCCTACTGTAATTGATTCGATGGGATTCGACGCCATTCGACGCGATTTGTCTCGTTTCGTCTCCATTCAGCTTGATTCGACTCTGTTCTACTCTACTCTATTCTGCTCTGCTCTACCCTTTTCTACTCTATTCTATTGTATCCTTTCCATTCTCTTCTACTGTGTTCAAGTCTACTCTATTCCATCCTACCCTAATCTAATCTATTCTACTGGATTCGATTCCACGCATCTCCATGCGATTCGGCTCAAATCGGCTCCTTTCCACTCCATTCATCCCCAATCGGCTCAAATCGGTTCGATTCAGCTCTAATCGGCTCCATTCGGCTCTAGTCAGCTCGAATAGGCTCTATTCAGCTCGATTCGGCTCTATTAGACTCTACTCAACTCTATTATCTCTTTTCGACTCCACTCGACTCCATGCTGCACCATTCTACTCCATCCTAAACTATTCTCTACTGTATTGTATTGTACTCTACCCTACTCTAGTCTATTCTAATTGATTGGATTGGATTGGATTGGAATTGATCAGATTCAATGCAATTCGACGGGATTCGACGCGATACGGCACGATTCCACGGGATTCGGTGTGATTCCTCTTGGTTTCTATCCATTTAGCTCTTTTGGGCTCTATTTGGCCCTATTCGACAATGTTTGACTCTGCTCTACTCTACTCTTCTATACTCTGCTCGTCTCGACCCTATTCTTTCAGTTCTGTTCTGTTCTGTTCTACTGCACTCTATTCTACCCTACCCTACCCTAACTTAGCCTACTGTAATCTGTTCTATGCTATTCGACACACTTGAATGGGATTCGACCTGATTCGGGTCATATCGGCTCGATTCATCTCCTTTCTGCTCCATTAAACTCGATTCGGTTCTATTCGGCTCTTTTCCACTCTATTCGGCTCTTTTTGGCAGTATTCGACTCTATTTGACTCTAGTCTACTCGATTCTTTCTGTTCTGTTCTATTCTACTCTATTCTATTCTTCTCTACCCTACCCTAACCTTACCTTCCCCACACTAATCTATTTGATTCGATTCGACACGTTTCAAACGACTCGACATGATTCATCTCGATTCACCTTGAATTTGGTCAATTCGGCTGTATTCAGCTCTGTTTGGCTCTTTTCGGCTCTCTTCAGCTCAATTTGACTCTATTCTACTGGACCCGACTCTACTTAATTCTATTCTCTTCTTTCTATTGTGTTGTGTTGTGTTGTAGTCTAGCCTCTCCTGCCGTACCCTCCTCTACTCTAATCTATTCGATTCAACGCATTTCGACGCGATTCCATGTGATTAGGCTTGAATCGGCTCGATTTAGCTCTATTTGGCTTGAATTGGGTCAATTCGTCTCGATTCTGCTCAATTCAGCATAATTAGGCTCGAGTGAACCTTATTCAGCCCTGTTCAGCTCTACTCAACGCTTTCTACTTTATTTGTCTCTATTTGGCTCCATTCAACTCCCTTCCACAGCATTCTACTCTTTTCTACTCTATTCTATTCTGTTCTAGCCTACGCTACTCTAATCTATTCTAATCGATTCGATTCATCACGATTTGTCTCCTTTCCTCTCCATTCGAATCGATTGGGCTTGAATTGGATCTATTCATCTATATTCTGCACTACCCGACTCTGACTATTCCACTCTACTCAACTCTACTCCATTCTACTCTTGGTATTCTCTTCTGTTCTACTCTATTCTATTCTTCTGTGCCCTTCCCTACTGAATCCCAGTCTAACCTACACTACTCTAATCTATTCAATTTAATTCGATTCCATTCAGTTTGACACCATTCGACCCGATTTGAGACAATTCGACGGGATTCGGTGAGATTCCGCGAGATTTGATGCGTTTTGGTGGGATTTGATGGAATTCGACGAGATCCGATGCAATAGGATGCAATTAAGTGTGTTTTGGCTCGATTTTGCTGGGTTCAGTTTGTCTCTATTTGGCTCGTTTCAGCTCTACTAGGCTCCATTCATCCCGAATCTGGTCGACTCGACTCGATTCGGCTCATTTTGGCCATATGTGGTCCTATTCAGCGTTATTCGGCTCTATTCAACTCTTTTCTACTCTCTGCATCTGTGTTCGAATCCATTTGACTCCATTCCACACCATTCTATTCCATTCTACACTACTGTATTCTACAAAACCCTCCCCCACCCTAGCCTATCCTAATCTAGTCTGCTCTTTTCTAGTCTCCTTTTCTATTTTCTCGATTCCATCCTATGCTACTCTACCATACCCTACACTAAGCTAACCTACCCTGACCTATGCTGTTCTATTCTATTTCCTTCTATTTTCTCTGTTCCACTGTATGCTTCCCTACCCTATGCTACCCCACCGTACCATACTCTACTACTTAGGGTTACTCAATAAGGGTCCTAATTAAGGGGAGTAGTTCGGGCAAGGGTACTCCTTAAGGCAAGTGTACTAGTTCAGGCTACTAGTTAAGTCCAGGCTACTAGTTAAGGCATGGGTACTTGTTGAGGGTACTGGTTAAGGCAAGGGTACCAGTTCAGGCTACTTGTTAAGGACATACTACTAGTGAAGGCAAGGGTACTAGTGAAGACTACTGGTTAAGGCAAGGGTACTTGTTAGGACTACTAGTTAAGGCAAGGGTACTAGATTAGGCTAAGAGTTCAGGCAAGGGTACTCGTTCAGATTACTGACTTAGGGTACTCTTCAAGACTAGTTGTCTAGGCTACTGCTCTATGCCACTAGTCTAGCTGACTAGTCCAGCTTACTAGTCTAGGCTTCTACTCTAGCCTTCTCTTGTCTACTCTAATGTAGTCTACTTGCATCTACCCTAGTCTTCCTATCATAAACTACCCTACCCTAACCTATTCTAATCGATTCCATTTGATTCGATTCAAAGCATTTCGATGCGACCGGACACCATCACGCTTGAGTCGGCTCGATTCCGCAACATCAGCTCGATTCAGCTCGATTTGGCTCGAATCGCTTCAATTCAGCTCGTTTCCACTCGGTTCAGCCTTATTCGGCCCTATTTGGCTCGATTCGACCCTTTTCTACTCTATTTGTCTCTGTTCGACTCCATTTGACTCCACTCTTCTCCATTCTACGCTATTCTACTCTATTCTGTTCTACTCTACCCTACGATACTCTAATCTATTCGATTGGATGCGATTCGAAGCAATTCGGTGTGATTCATCTCGTTTTGTTTCCATTTGACTCGATTCGGCCAGAATTGGCTCTATTCAGCTATATCCTGCACTCTTTGACTCTATTTGACTCAATTCTACTCTGCTCTACTCTTGTCTGCTTTACTCTCTCTACTCTACCCTACTGTACTATATTCTATTCTGTACTATTCTGTTCTATTCTACCCACCCGCCCCTCCCCTACCCTTCCCTAATCTATTTGATTAGATTCGATGTGACGTATTTCCACGCGATTTGACGCGATTAGGCTTGAATCAGCTCGATTCAGTTCGAATCGGCTCTATTCGGCTCGACTTGGCTCCATTTCACTCCATTCGGCTCGATTAGGCTCGAATTCCACCGATTCTGCTGGATTCTGCTCAATTAGGCCTTATTTGGGCCTATTCGGCCCTATTCTGCTCTATTAGACTCTTTTGTACTCTGTTCATATCTATCCGTCTCTATTGGACTCCGTTCAACTCCATTCCTCACTATTTTCCTCTCTTCTATTCTACCCTTCCCTACCCTAATCTCTTCTAATCGATTCGATTTGATTTGACGCGATTCGAAGCAACCGGACGTGATTCGTCTCGTTTTGTCTCCACTCGGCTCAATTCGGCTATGTTCTCTCTCTTTGACTCTATTCTATTCTGTTGTATTCTTTCTGTTCTGTTCTATTCTCTCCTGTTCTGTGGTACTCTATTCTATTCTACCCTACCCGACCCAACGGCACCCCACCCGAACCTACCCTACTTTAATCTATTGGATTCAATTCGATTCCGTGCAAAGCGATTTGATAGGACTTGACTGGATTCGGCAAATCTGAAGGGATTTGATGAGATTCCACGCGACTCGACGTGATTCAGTAGGATTCTCTGAGGTTTGACGCAATTCGAAGTTATTCGACGTGATTCGATGGGATTCGACACGATATGAAGCGATTTGACCTTGTTTGATTCAAAACGATGTGACTCGACTCGATTCGACCTGATTCGATTCGACGCTGTTCGGTGACAGTCAGTGCGATTCTGCTTGATTCCGCTCGATTAGGTGTGATTCGGCAGTATACAGCTCTTTTCGGCTGTATTCAGCTCCATTCGTCTCTATTCAGCTTATTCGGCTCTATTCGACTGTATTCGACTCTACTCTTTTCCACTCGATTCTACTCGATTCTATTCCTTCTATTCTGTTCTAATCTCTTCTATTCCACTCTACTCTGTTCTATTCTCCCCTCCCCTCCCCTCCCCTTCTCTAATCTATACGTCTCGATTGGATTTGACGCGTTGAACGCGATTCGAGGCGATGAAGCTTGAATCGGCTCGATTCGGCTCGATTTGGCTCTATTCGGCTCAGTTAGGCTCCATTCAGCTTGTTTTGGCTTGAATCGCTTCGAATCTGCTCGATTTGGCCTTCTTCGGCCCTATTCTGCTCTATTCGACTCTTTTCTACTCTATTCGTTTCTATTTGACTCCATTCTACTCCATTCTATTCATTCCACACTATTCTACACTATTCTACTCTATTCTGCTCTACCCTACCCAACACCACCCTAATTTACTCTACTTGCTTCTACACGATTCCTCTCATTTTGTCTGCATTTGGCTCTATTCAGCTCTATTCTACTCTTCTCTACTCTATTGTATTGTTTCTACTCTGTTCTGTACTATTCTACTCTATTCTACCCTACCCTATGCTACCCAACTCTAAGGTATTGTAATCCACTTGATTGGATTTGATTCAACCCATTTCAACGTGATTCGGCTCGATTTGGCTCTGTTCAAATCTATTCTACTCTACTCTATTCCCCTCTACTCTACTCTAGCCTACTCTTTTCTGTATTCGTTCTGTGTTGTTCTGTTCTATTTTGTTGTGTTCTGTTCTGTTTTATTCTATTCTACTCTATTCTACCCTACTCTAGCCTACCCGAACCTCCCCTACTCTAGTCTATTCAATTGAATTCGAGAAATTTTGACGTGACTAGGGGCCGAATCGGTGTGATTCATGTCCATTCGGCTCCATTTGTCTCGAATAGTGTCGATTCAGCTCGATTAGGCTCGATTTGGCTCCGTTAGGCTCGATTCACTGGATTCGGCTCGATTTCTCTCAGTTCAGCTCGATTTGGCCCTCTCTGGCCCTCTTCGGCTCTCTTCAGCTCTTTTCTACTCTACTCGATTCCATTGCACACCATTCTACTCCACTCTACGCTCTTCTACTATTCCCTACTGTAATTGATTCGATGGGATTCGACGCCATTCGACGCGATTTGTCTCGTTTCGTCTCCATTCAGCTTGATTCGACTCTGTTCTACTCTACTCTATTCTGCTCTGCTCTACCCTTTTCTACTCTATTCTATTGTATCCTTTCCATTCTCTTCTACTGTGTTCAAGTCTACTCTATTCCATCCTACCCTAATCTAATCTATTCTACTGGATTCGATTCCACGCATCTCCATGCGATTCGGCTCAAATCGGCTCCTTTCCACTCCATTCATCCCCAATCGGCTCAAATCGGTTCGATTCAGCTCTAATCGGCTCCATTCGGCTCTAGTCAGCTCGAATAGGCTCTATTCAGCTCCATTCGGCTCTATTAGACTCTACTCAACTCTATTATCTCTTTTCGACTCCACTCGACTCCATGCTGCACCATTCTACTCCATCCTAAACTATTCTCTACTGTATTGTATTGTACTCTACCCTACTCTAGTCTATTCTAATTGATTGGATTGGATTGGATTGGAATTGATCAGATTCAATGCAATTCGACGGGATTCGACGCGATACGGCACGATTCCACGGGATTCGGTGTGATTCCTCTTGGTTTCTATCCATTTAGCTCTTTTGGGCTCTATTTGGCCCTATTCGACAATGTTTGACTCTGCTCTACTCTACTCTTCTATACTCTGCTCGTCTCGACCCTATTCTTTCAGTTCTGTTCTGTTCTGTTCTACTGCACTCTATTTACCCTACCCTACCCTAACTTAGCCTACTGTAATCTGTTCTATGCTATTCGACACACTTGAATGGGATTCGACCTGATTCGGGTCATATCGGCTCGATTCATCTCCTTTCTGCTCCATTAAACTCGATTCGGTTCTATTCGGCTCTTTTCCACTCTATTCGGCTCTTTTTGGCAGTATTCGACTCTATTTGACTCTAGTCTACTCGATTCTTTCTGTTCTGTTCTATTCTACTCTATTCTATTCTTCTCTACCCTACCCTAACCTTACCTTCCCCACACTAATCTATTTGATTCGATTCGACACGTTTCAAACGACTCGACATGATTCATCTCGATTCACCTTGAATTTGGTCAATTTGGCTGTATTCAGCTCTGTTTGGCTCTTTTCGGCTCTCTTCAGCTCAATTTGACTCTATTCTACTGGACCCGACTCTACTTAATTCTATTCTCTTCTTTCTATTGTGTTGTGTTGTGTTGTAGTCTAGCCTCTCCTGCCGTACCCTCCTCTACTCTAATCTATTCGATTCAACGCATTTCGACGCGATTCCATGTGATTAGGCTTGAATCGGCTCGATTTAGCTCTATTTGGCTTGAATTGGGTCAATTCGTCTCGATTCTGCTCAATTCAGCATAATTAGGCTCGAGTGAACCTTATTCAGCCCTGTTCAGCTCTACTCAACGCTTTCTACTTTATTTGTCTCTATTTGGCTCCATTCAACTCCCTTCCACAGCATTCTACTCTTTTCTACTCTATTCTATTCTGTTCTAGCCTACGCTACTCTAATCTATTCTAATCGATTCGATTCATCACGATTTGTCTCCTTTCCTCTCCATTCGAATCGATTGGGCTTGAATTGGATCTATTCATCTATATTCTGCACTACCCGACTCTGACTATTCCACTCTACTCAACTCTACTCCATTCTACTCTTGGTATTCTCTTCTGTTCTACTCTATTCTATTCTTCTGTGCCCTTCCCTACTGAATCCCAGTCTAACCTACACTACTCTAATCTATTCAATTTAATTCGATTCCATTCAGTTTGACACCATTCGACCCGATTTGAGACAATTCGACGGGATTCGGTGAGATTCCGCGAGATTTGATGCGTTTTGGTGGGATTTGATGGAATTCGACGAGATCCGATGCAATAGGATGCAATTAAGTGTGTTTTGGCTCGATTTTGCTGGGTTCAGTTTGTCTCTATTTGGCTCGTTTCAGCTCCACTAGGCTCCATTCATCCCGAATCTGGTCGACTCGACTCGATTCGGCTCATTTTGGCCATATGTGGTCCTATTCAGCGTTATTCGGCTCTATTCAACTCTTTTCTACTCTCTGCATCTGTGTTCGAATCCATTTGACTCCATTCCACACCATTCTATTCCATTCTACACTACTGTATTCTACAAAACCCTCCCCCACCCTAGCCTATCCTAATCTAGTCTGCTCTTTTCTAGTCTCCTTTTCTATTTTCTCGATTCCATCCTATGCTACTCTACCATACCCTACACTAAGCTAACCTACCCTGACCTATGCTGTTCTATTCTATTTCCTTCTATTTTCTCTGTTCCACCGTATGCTTCCCTACCCTATGCTACCCCACCGTACCATACTCTACTACTTAGGGTTACTCAATAAGGGTCCTAATTAAGGGGAGTAGTTCGGGCAAGGGTACTCCTTAAGGCAAGTGTACTAGTTCAGGCTACTAGTTAAGGCCAGGCTACTAGTTAAGTCCAGGCTACTAGTTAAGGCATGGGTACTTGTTGAGGGTACTGGTTAAGGCAAGGGTACCAGTTCAGGCTACTTGTTAAGGACATACTACTAGTGAAGGCAAGGGTACTAGTGAAGACTACTGGTTAAGGCAAGGGTACTTGTTAGGACTACTAGTTAAGGCAAGGGTACTAGATTAGGCTAAGAGTTCAGGCAAGGGTACTCGTTCAGATTACTGACTTAGGGTACTCTTCAAGACTAGTTGTCTAGGCTACTGCTCTATGCCACTAGTCTAGCTGACTAGTCCAGCTTACTAGTCTAGGCTTCTACTCTAGCCTTCTCTTGTCTACTCTAATGTAGTCTACTTGCATCTACCCTAGTCTTCCTATCATAAACTACCCTACCCTAACCTATTCTAATCGATTCCATTTGATTCGATTCAAAGCATTTCGATGCGACCGGACACCATCACGCTTGAGTCGGCTCGATTCCGCAACATCAGCTCGATTCAGCTCGATTTGGCTCGAATCGCTTCAATTCAGCTCGTTTCCACTCGGTTCAGCCTTATTCGGCCCTATTTGGCTCGATTCGACTCTTTTCTACTCTATTTGTCTCTGTTCGACTCCATTTGACTCCACTCTTCTCCATTCTACGCTATTCTACTCTATTCTGTTCTACTCTACCCTACGATACTCTAATCTATTCGATTGGATGCGATTCGAAGCAATTCGGTGTGATTCATCTCGTTTTGTTTCCATTTGACTCGATTCGGCCAGAATTGGCTCTATTCAGCTATATCCTGCACTCTTTGACTCTATTTGACTCAATTCTACTCTGCTCTACTCTTGTCTGCTTTACTCTCTCTACTCTACCCTACTGTACTATATTCTATTCTGTACTATTCTGTTCTATTCTACCCACCCGCCCCTCCCCTACCCTTCCCTAATCTATTTGATTAGATTCGATGTGACGTATTTCCACGCGATTTGACGCGATTAGGCTTGAATCAGCTCGATTCAGTTCGAATCGGCTCTATTCGGCTCGACTTGGCTCCATTTCACTCCATTCGGCTCGATTAGGCTCGAATTCCACCGATTCTGCTGGATTCTGCTCAATTAGGCCTTATTTGGGCCTATTCGGCCCTATTCTGCTCTATTAGACTCTTTTGTACTCTGTTCATATCTACCCGTCTCTATTGGACTCCGTTCAACTCCATTCCTCACTATTTTCCTCTCTTCTATTCTACCCTTCCCTACCCTAATCTCTTCTAATCGATTCGATTTGATTTGACGCGATTCGAAGCAACCGGACGTGATTCGTCTCGTTTTGTCTCCACTCGGCTCAATTCGGCTATGTTCTCTCTCTTTGACTCTATTCTATTCTGTTGTATTCTTTCTGTTCTGTTCTATTCTCTCCTGTTCTGTGGTACTCTATTCTATTCTACCCTACCCGACCCAACGGCACCCCACCCGAACCTACCCTACTTTAATCTATTGGATTCAATTCGATTCCGTGCAAAGCGATTTGATAGGACTTGACTGGATTCGGCAAATCTGAAGGGATTTGATGAGATTCCACGCGACTCGACGTGATTCAGTAGGATTCTCTGAGGTTTGACGCAATTCGAAGTTATTCGACGTGATTCGACACGATATGAAGCGATTTGACCTTGTTTGATTCAAAACGATGTGACTCGACTCGATTCGACCTGATTCGATTCGACGCTGTTCGGTGACAGTCAGTGCGATTCTGCTTGATTCCACTCGATTAGGTGTGATTCGGCTGTATTCAGCTCCATTCGTCTCTATTCAGCTTATTCGGCTCTATTCGACTGTATTCGACTCTACTCTTTTCCACTCGATTCTACTCGATTCTATTCCTTCTATTCTGTTCTAATCTCTTCTATTCCACTCTACTCTGTTCTATTCTCCCCTCCCCTCCCCTCCCCTTCTCTAATCTATACGTCTCGATCGGATTTGACGCGTTGAATGCGATTCGAGGCGATGAAGCTTGAATCGGCTCGATTCGGCTCGATTTGGCTCTATTCGGCTCAGTTAGGCTCCATTCAGCTTGTTTTGGCTTGAATCGCTTCGAATCTGCTCGATTTGGCCTTCTTCGGCCCTATTCTGCTCTATTCGACTCTTTTCTACTCTATTCGTTTCTATTTGACTCCATTCTACTCCATTCTATTCATTCCACACTATTCTACACTATTCTACTCTATTCTGCTCTACCCTACCCAACACCACCCTAATTTACTCTACTTGCTTCTACACGATTCCTCTCATTTTGTCTGCATTTGGCTCTATTCAGCTCTGTTCTACTCTTCTCTACTCTATTGTATTGTTTCTACTCTGTTCTGTACTATTCTACTCTATTCTACCCTACCCTATGCTACCCAACTCTAAGGTATTGTAATCCACTTGATTGGATTTGATTCAACCCATTTCAACGTGATTCGGCTCGATTTGGCTCTGTTCAAATCTATTCTACTCTACTCTATTCCCCTCTACTCTACTCTAGCCTACTCTTTTCTGTATTCGTTCTGTGTTGTTCTGTTCTATTTTGTTGTGTTCTGTTCTGTTTTATTCTATTCTACTCTATTCTACCCTACTCTAGCCTACCCGAACCTCCCCTACTCTAGTCTATTCAATTGAATTCGAGAAATTTTGACGTGACTAGGGGCCGAATCGGTGTGATTCATGTCCATTCGGCTCCATTTGTCTCGAATAGTGTCGATTCAGCTCGATTAGGCTCGATTTGGCTCCGTTAGGCTCGATTCACTGGATTCGGCTCGATTTCTCTCAATTCAGCTCGATTTGGCCCTCTCTGGCCCTCTTCGGCTCTCTTCAGCTCTTTTCTACTCTACTCGATTCCATTGCACACCATTCTACTCCACTCTACGCTCTTCTACTATTCCCTACTGTAATTGATTCGATGGGATTCGACGCCATTCGACGCGATTTGTCTCGTTTCGTCTCCATTCAGCTTGATTCGACTCTGTTCTACTCTACTCTATTCTGCTCTGCTCTACCCTTTTCTACTCTATTCTATTGTATCCTTTCCATTCTCTTCTACTGTGTTCAAGTCTACTCTATTCCATCCTACCCTAATCTAATCTATTCTACTGGATTCGATTCCACGCATCTCCATGCGATTCGGCTCAAATCGGCTCCTTTCCACTCCATTCATCCCCAATCGGCTCAAATCGGTTCGATTCAGCTCTAATCGGCTCCATTCGGCTCTAGTCAGCTCGAATAGGCTCTATTCAGCTCGATTCGGCTCTATTAGACTCTACTCAACTCTATTATCTCTTTTCGACTCCACTCGACTCCATGCTGCACCATTCTACTCCATCCTAAACTATTCTCTACTGTATTGTATTGTACTCTACCCTACTCTAGTCTATTCTAATTGATTGGATTGGATTGGATTGGAATTGATCAGATTCAATGCAATTCGACGGGATTCGACGCGATACGGCACGATTCCACGGGATTCGGTGTGATTCCTCTTGGTTTCTATCCATTTAGCTCTTTTGGGCTCTATTTGGCCCTATTCGACAATGTTTGACTCTGCTCTACTCTACTCTTCTATACTCTGCTCGTCTCGACCCTATTCTTTCAGTTCTGTTCTGTTCTGTTCTACTGCACTCTATTCTACCCTACCCTACCCTAACTTAGCCTACTGTAATCTGTTCTATGCTATTCGACACACTTGAATGGGATTCGACCTGATTCGGGTCATATCGGCTCGATTCATCTCCTTTCTGCTCCATTAAACTCGATTCGGTTCTATTCGGCTCTTTTCCACTCTATTCGGCTCTTTTTGGCAGTATTCGACTCTATTTGACTCTAGTCTACTCGATTCTTTCTGTTCTGTTCTATTCTACTCTATTCTATTCTTCTCTACCCTACCCTAACCTTACCTTCCCCACACTAATCTATTTGATTCGATTCGACACGTTTCAAACGACTCGACATGATTCATCTCGATTCACCTTGAATTTGGTCAATTCGGCTGTATTCAGCTCTGTTTGGCTCTTTTCGGCTCTCTTCAGCTCAATTTGACTCTATTCTACTGGACCCGACTCTACTTAATTCTATTCTCTTCTTTCTATTGTGTTGTGTTGTGTTGTAGTCTAGCCTCTCCTGCCGTACCCTCCTCTACTCTAATCTATTCGATTCAACGCATTTCGACGCGAT
Source organism: Loxodonta africana (assembly GCF_030014295.1). Taxonomy (NCBI): domain Eukaryota; kingdom Metazoa; phylum Chordata; class Mammalia; order Proboscidea; family Elephantidae; genus Loxodonta; species Loxodonta africana. The sequence goes on along the minus strand of NW_026974949.1, from coordinate 344,071 downwards.
TCCATGTGATTAGGCTTGAATCGGCTCGATTTAGCTCTATTTGGCTTGAATTGGGTCAATTCGTCTCGATTCTGCTCAATTCAGCATAATTAGGCTCGAGTGAACCTTATTCAGCCCTGTTCAGCTCTACTCAACGCTTTCTACTTTATTTGTCTCTATTTGGCTCCATTCAACTCCCTTCCACAGCATTCTACTCTTTTCTACTCTATTCTATTCTGTTCTAGCCTACGCTACTCTAATCTATTCTAATCGATTCGATTCATCACGATTTGTCTCCTTTCCTCTCCATTCGAATCGATTGGGCTTGAATTGGATCTATTCATCTATATTCTGCACTACCCGACTCTGACTATTCCACTCTACTCAACTCTACTCCATTCTACTCTTGGTATTCTCTTCTGTTCTACTCTATTCTATTCTTCTGTGCCCTTCCCTACTGAATCCCAGTCTAACCTACACTACTCTAATCTATTCAATTTAATTCGATTCCATTCAGTTTGACACCATTCGACCCGATTTGAGACAATTCGACGGGATTCGGTGAGATTCCGCGAGATTTGATGCGTTTTGGTGGGATTTGATGGAATTCGACGAGATCCGATGCAATAGGATGCAATTAAGTGTGTTTTGGCTCGATTTTGCTGGGTTCAGTTTGTCTCTATTTGGCTCGTTTCAGCTCCACTAGGCTCCATTCATCCCGAATCTGGTCGACTCGACTCGATTCGGCTCATTTTGGCCATATGTGGTCCTATTCAGCGTTATTCGGCTCTATTCAACTCTTTTCTACTCTCTGCATCTGTGTTCGAATCCATTTGACTCCATTCCACACCATTCTATTCCATTCTACACTACTGTATTCTACAAAACCCTCCCCCACCCTAGCCTATCCTAATCTAGTCTGCTCTTTTCTAGTCTCCTTTTCTATTTTCTCGATTCCATCCTATGCTACTCTACCATACCCTACACTAAGCTAACCTACCCTGACCTATGCTGTTCTATTCTATTTCCTTCTATTTTCTCTGTTCCACCGTATGCTTCCCTACCCTATGCTACCCCACCGTACCATACTCTACTACTTAGGGTTACTCAATAAGGGTCCTAATTAAGGGGAGTAGTTCGGGCAAGGGTACTCCTTAAGGCAAGTGTACTAGTTCAGGCTACTAGTTAAGGCCAGGCTACTAGTTAAGTCCAGGCTACTAGTTAAGGCATGGGTACTTGTTGAGGGTATTGGTTAAGGCAAGGGTACCAGTTCAGGCTACTTGTTAAGGACATACTACTAGTGAAGGCAAGGGTACTAGTGAAGACTACTGGTTAAGGCAAGGGTACTTGTTAGGACTACTAGTTAAGGCAAGGGTACTAGATTAGGCTAAGAGTTCAGGCAAGGGTACTCGTTCAGATTACTGACTTAGGGTACTCTTCAAGACTAGTTGTCTAGGCTACTGCTCTATGCCACTAGTCTAGCTGACTAGTCCAGCTTACTAGTCTAGGCTTCTACTCTAGCCTTCTCTTGTCTACTCTAATGTAGTCTACTTGCATCTACCCTAGTCTTCCTATCATAAACTACCCTACCCTAACCTATTCTAATCGATTCCATTTGATTCGATTCAAAGCATTTCGATGCGACCGGACACCATCACGCTTGAGTCGGCTCGATTCCGCAACATCAGCTCGATTCAGCTCGATTTGGCTCGAATCGCTTCAATTCAGCTCGTTTCCACTCGGTTCAGCCTTATTCGGCCCTATTTGGCTCGATTCGACTCTTTTCTACTCTATTTGTCTCTGTTCGACTCCATTTGACTCCACTCTTCTCCATTCTACGCTATTCTACTCTATTCTGTTCTACTCTACCCTACGATACTCTAATCTATTCGATTGGATGCGATTCGAAGCAATTCGGTGTGATTCATCTCGTTTTGTTTCCATTTGACTCGATTCGGCCAGAATTGGCTCTATTCAGCTATATCCTGCACTCTTTGACTCTATTTGACTCAATTCTACTCTGCTCTACTCTTGTCTGCTTTACTCTCTCTACTCTACCCTACTGTACTATATTCTATTCTGTACTATTCTGTTCTATTCTACCCACCCGCCCCTCCCCTACCCTTCCCTAATCTATTTGATTAGATTCGATGTGACGTATTTCCACGCGATTTGACGCGATTAGGCTTGAATCAGCTCGATTCAGTTCGAATCGGCTCTATTCGGCTCGACTTGGCTCCATTTCACTCCATTCGGCTCGATTAGGCTCGAATTCCACCGATTCTGCTGGATTCTGCTCAATTAGGCCTTATTTGGGCCTATTCGGCCCTATTCTGCTCTATTAGACTCTTTTGTACTCTGTTCATATCTATCCGTCTCTATTGGACTCCGTTCAACTCCATTCCTCACTATTTTCCTCTCTTCTATTCTACCCTTCCCTACCCTAATCTCTTCTAATCGATTCGATTTGATTTGACGCGATTCGAAGCAACCGGACGTGATTCGTCTCGTTTTGTCTCCACTCGGCTCAATTCGGCTATGTTCTCTCTCTTTGACTCTATTCTATTCTGTTGTATTCTTTCTGTTCTGTTCTATTCTCTCCTGTTCTGTGGTACTCTATTCTATTCTACCCTACCCGACCCAACGGCACCCCACCCGAACCTACCCTACTTTAATCTATTGGATTCAATTCGATTCCGTGCAAAGCGATTTGATAGGACTTGACTGGATTCGGCAAATCTGAAGGGATTTGATGAGATTCCACGCGACTCGACGTGATTCAGTAGGATTCTCTGAGGTTTGACGCAATTCGAAGTTATTCGACGTGATTCGACACGATATGAAGCGATTTGACCTTGTTTGATTCAAAACGATGTGACTCGACTCGATTCGACCTGATTCGATTCGACGCTGTTCGGTGACAGTCAGTGCGATTCTGCTTGATTCCACTCGATTAGGTGTGATTCGGCAGTATACAGCTCTTTTCGGCTGTATTCAGCTCCATTCGTCTCTATTCAGCTTATTCGGCTCTATTCGACTGTATTCGACTCTACTCTTTTCCACTCGATTCTACTCGATTCTATTCCTTCTATTCTGTTCTAATCTCTTCTATTCCACTCTACTCTGTTCTATTCTCCCCTCCCCTCCCCTCCCCTTCTCTAATCTATACGTCTCGATCGGATTTGACGCGTTGAATGCGATTCGAGGCGATGAAGCTTGAATCGGCTCGATTCGGCTCGATTTGGCTCTATTCGGCTCAGTTAGGCTCCATTCAGCTTGTTTTGGCTTGAATCGCTTCGAATCTGCTCGATTTGGCCTTCTTCGGCCCTATTCTGCTCTATTCGACTCTTTTCTACTCTATTCGTTTCTATTTGACTCCATTCTACTCCATTCTATTCATTCCACACTATTCTACACTATTCTACTCTATTCTGCTCTACCCTACCCAACACCACCCTAATTTACTCTACTTGCTTCTACACGATTCCTCTCATTTTGTCTGCATTTGGCTCTATTCAGCTCTGTTCTACTCTTCTCTACTCTATTGTATTGTTTCTACTCTGTTCTGTACTATTCTACTCTATTCTACCCTACCCTATGCTACCCAACTCTAAGGTATTGTAATCCACTTGATTGGATTTGATTCAACCCATTTCAACGTGATTCGGCTCGATTTGGCTCTGTTCAAATCTATTCTACTCTACTCTATTCCCCTCTACTCTACTCTAGCCTACTCTTTTCTGTATTCGTTCTGTGTTGTTCTGTTCTATTTTGTTGTGTTCTGTTCTGTTTTATTCTATTCTACTCTATTCTACCCTACTCTAGCCTACCCGAACCTCCCCTACTCTAGTCTATTCAATTGAATTCGAGAAATTTTGACGTGACTAGGGGCCGAATCGGTGTGATTCATGTCCATTCGGCTCCATTTGTCTCGAATAGTGTCGATTCAGCTCGATTAGGCTCGATTTGGCTCCGTTAGGCTCGATTCACTGGATTCGGCTCGATTTCTCTCAATTCAGCTCGATTTGGCCCTCTCTGGCCCTCTTCGGCTCTCTTCAGCTCTTTTCTACTCTACTCGATTCCATTGCACACCATTCTACTCCACTCTACGCTCTTCTACTATTCCCTACTGTAATTGATTCGATGGGATTCGACGCCATTCGACGCGATTTGTCTCGTTTCGTCTCCATTCAGCTTGATTCGACTCTGTTCTACTCTACTCTATTCTGCTCTGCTCTACCCTTTTCTACTCTATTCTATTGTATCCTTTCCATTCTCTTCTACTGTGTTCAAGTCTACTCTATTCCATCCTACCCTAATCTAATCTATTCTACTGGATTCGATTCCACGCATCTCCATGCGATTCGGCTCAAATCGGCTCCTTTCCACTCCATTCATCCCCAATCGGCTCAAATCGGTTCGATTCAGCTCTAATCGGCTCCATTCGGCTCTAGTCAGCTCGAATAGGCTCTATTCAGCTCGATTCGGCTCTATTAGACTCTACTCAACTCTATTATCTCTTTTCGACTCCACTCGACTCCATGCTGCACCATTCTACTCCATCCTAAACTATTCTCTACTGTATTGTATTGTACTCTACCCTACTCTAGTCTATTCTAATTGATTGGATTGGATTGGATTGGAATTGATCAGATTCAATGCAATTCGACGGGATTCGACGCGATACGGCACGATTCCACGGGATTCGGTGTGATTCCTCTTGGTTTCTATCCATTTAGCTCTTTTGGGCTCTATTTGGCCCTATTCGACAATGTTTGACTCTGCTCTACTCTACTCTTCTATACTCTGCTCGTCTCGACCCTATTCTTTCAGTTCTGTTCTGTTCTGTTCTACTGCACTCTATTCTACCCTACCCTACCCTAACTTAGCCTACTGTAATCTGTTCTATGCTATTCGACACACTTGAATGGGATTCGACCTGATTCGGGTCATATCGGCTCGATTCATCTCCTTTCTGCTCCATTAAACTCGATTCGGTTCTATTCGGCTCTTTTCCACTCTATTCGGCTCTTTTTGGCAGTATTCGACTCTATTTGACTCTAGTCTACTCGATTCTTTCTGTTCTGTTCTATTCTACTCTATTCTATTCTTCTCTACCCTACCCTAACCTTACCTTCCCCACACTAATCTATTTGATTCGATTCGACACGTTTCAAACGACTCGACATGATTCATCTCGATTCACCTTGAATTTGGTCAATTCGGCTGTATTCAGCTCTGTTTGGCTCTTTTCGGCTCTCTTCAGCTCAATTTGACTCTATTCTACTGGACCCGACTCTACTTAATTCTATTCTCTTCTTTCTATTGTGTTGTGTTGTGTTGTAGTCTAGCCTCTCCTGCCGTACCCTCCTCTACTCTAATCTATTCGATTCAACGCATTTCGACGCGATTCCATGTGATTAGGCTTGAATCGGCTCGATTTAGCTCTATTTGGCTTGAATTGGGTCAATTCGTCTCGATTCTGCTCAATTCAGCATAATTAGGCTCGAGTGAACCTTATTCAGCCCTGTTCAGCTCTACTCAACGCTTTCTACTTTATTTGTCTCTATTTGGCTCCATTCAACTCCCTTCCACAGCATTCTACTCTTTTCTACTCTATTCTATTCTGTTCTAGCCTACGCTACTCTAATCTATTCTAATCGATTCGATTCATCACGATTTGTCTCCTTTCCTCTCCATTCGAATCGATTGGGCTTGAATTGGATCTATTCATCTATATTCTGCACTACCCGACTCTGACTATTCCACTCTACTCAACTCTACTCCATTCTACTCTTGGTATTCTCTTCTGTTCTACTCTATTCTATTCTTCTGTGCCCTTCCCTACTGAATCCCAGTCTAACCTACACTACTCTAATCTATTCAATTTAATTCGATTCCATTCAGTTTGACACCATTCGACCCGATTTGAGACAATTCGACGGGATTCGGTGAGATTCCGCGAGATTTGATGCGTTTTGGTGGGATTTGATGGAATTCGACGAGATCCGATGCAATAGGATGCAATTAAGTGTGTTTTGGCTCGATTTTGCTGGGTTCAGTTTGTCTCTATTTGGCTCGTTTCAGCTCCACTAGGCTCCATTCATCCCGAATCTGGTCGACTCGACTCGATTCGGCTCATTTTGGCCATATGTGGTCCTATTCAGCGTTATTCGGCTCTATTCAACTCTTTTCTACTCTCTGCATCTGTGTTCGAATCCATTTGACTCCATTCCACACCATTCTATTCCATTCTACACTACTGTATTCTACAAAACCCTCCCCCACCCTAGCCTATCCTAATCTAGTCTGCTCTTTTCTAGTCTCCTTTTCTATTTTCTCGATTCCATCCTATGCTACTCTACCATACCCTACACTAAGCTAACCTACCCTGACCTATGCTGTTCTATTCTATTTCCTTCTATTTTCTCTGTTCCACCGTATGCTTCCCTACCCTATGCTACCCCACCGTACCATACTCTACTACTTAGGGTTACTCAATAAGGGTCCTAATTAAGGGGAGTAGTTCGGGCAAGGGTACTCCTTAAGGCAAGTGTACTAGTTCAGGCTACTAGTTAAGGCCAGGCTACTAGTTAAGTCCAGGCTACTAGTTAAGGCATGGGTACTTGTTGAGGGTACTGGTTAAGGCAAGGGTACCAGTTCAGGCTACTTGTTAAGGACATACTACTAGTGAAGGCAAGGGTACTAGTGAAGACTACTGGTTAAGGCAAGGGTACTTGTTAGGACTACTAGTTAAGGCAAGGGTACTAGATTAGGCTAAGAGTTCAGGCAAGGGTACTCGTTCAGATTACTGACTTAGGGTACTCTTCAAGACTAGTTGTCTAGGCTACTGCTCTATGCCACTAGTCTAGCTGACTAGTCCAGCTTACTAGTCTAGGCTTCTACTCTGGCCTTCTCTTGTCTACTCTAATGTAGTCTACTTGCATCTACCCTAGTCTTCCTATCATAAACTACCCTACCCTAACCTATTCTAATCGATTCCATTTGATTCGATTCAAAGCATTTCGATGCGACCGGACACCATCACGCTTGAGTCGGCTCGATTCCGCAACATCAGCTCGATTCAGCTCGATTTGGCTCGAATCGCTTCAATTCAGCTCGTTTCCACTCGGTTCAGCCTTATTCGGCCCTATTTGGCTCGATTCGACTCTTTTCTACTCTATTTGTCTCTGTTCGACTCCATTTGACTCCACTCTTCTCCATTCTACGCTATTCTACTCTATTCTGTTCTACTCTACCCTACGATACTCTAATCTATTCGATTGGATGCGATTCGAAGCAATTCGGTGTGATTCATCTCGTTTTGTTTCCATTTGACTCGATTCGGCCAGAATTGGCTCTATTCAGCTATATCCTGCACTCTTTGACTCTATTTGACTCAATTCTACTCTGCTCTACTCTTGTCTGCTTTACTCTCTCTACTCTACCCTACTGTACTATATTCTATTCTGTACTATTCTGTTCTATTCTACCCACCCGCCCCTCCCCTACCCTTCCCTAATCTATTTGATTAGATTCGATGTGACGTATTTCCACGCGATTTGACGCGATTAGGCTTGAATCAGCTCGATTCAGTTCGAATCGGCTCTATTCGGCTCGACTTGGCTCCATTTCACTCCATTCGGCTCGATTAGGCTCGAATTCCACCGATTCTGCTGGATTCTGCTCAATTAGGCCTTATTTGGGCCTATTCGGCCCTATTCTGCTCTATTAGACTCTTTTGTACTCTGTTCATATCTATCCGTCTCTATTGGACTCCGTTCAACTCCATTCCTCACTATTTTCCTCTCTTCTATTCTACCCTTCCCTACCCTAATCTCTTCTAATCGATTCGATTTGATTTGACGCGATTCGAAGCAACCGGACGTGATTCGTCTCGTTTTGTCTCCACTCGGCTCAATTCGGCTATGTTCTCTCTCTTTGACTCTATTCTATTCTGTTGTATTCTTTCTGCTCTGTTCTATTCTCTCCTGTTCTGTGGTACTCTATTCTATTCTACCCTACCCGACCCAACGGCACCCCACCCGAACCTACCCTACTTTAATCTATTGGATTCAATTCGATTCCGTGCAAAGCGATTTGATAGGACTTGACTGGATTCGGCAAATCTGAAGGGATTTGATGAGATTCCACGCGACTCGACGTGATTCAGTAGGATTCTCTGAGGTTTGACGCAATTCGAAGTTATTCGACGTGATTCGATGGGATTCGACACGATATGAAGCGATTTGACCTTGTTTGATTCAAAACGATGTGACTCGACTCGATTCGACCTGATTCGATTCGACGCTGTTCGGTGACAGTCAGTGCGATTCTGCTTGATTCCGCTCGATTAGGTGTGATTCGGCAGTATACAGCTCTTTTCGGCTGTATTCAGCTCCATTCGTCTCTATTCAGCTTATTCGGCTCTATTCGACTGTATTCGACTCTACTCTTTTCCACTCGATTCTACTCGATTCTATTCCTTCTATTCTGTTCTAATCTCTTCTATTCCACTCTACTCTGTTCTATTCTCCCCTCCCCTCCCCTCCCCTCCCCTTCTCTAATCTATACGTCTGGATTGGATTTGACGCGTTGAATACGATTCGAGGCGATGAAGCTTGAATCGGCTCGATTCGGCTCGATTTGGCTCTATTCGGCTCAGTTAGGCTCCATTCAGCTTGTTTTGGCTTGAATCGCTTCGAATCTGCTCGATTTGGCCTTCTTCGGCCCTATTCTGCTCTATTCGACTCTTTTCTACTCTATTCGTTTCTATTTGACTCCATTCTACTCCATTCTATTCATTCCACACTATTCTACACTATTCTACTCTATTCTGCTCTACCCTACCCAACACCACCCTAATTTACTCTACTTGCTTCTACACGATTCCTCTCATTTTGTCTGCATTTGGCTCTATTCAGCTCTATTCTACTCTTCTCTACTCTATTGTATTGTTTCTACTCTGTTCTGTACTATTCTACTCTATTCTACCCTACCCTATGCTACCCAACTCTAAGGTATTGTAATCCATTTGATTGGATTTGATTCAACCCATTTCAACGTGATTCGGCTCGATTTGGCTCTGTTCAAATCTATTCTACTCTACTCTATTCCCCTCTACTCTACTCTAGCCTACTCTTTTCTGTATTCGTTCTGTGTTGTTCTGTTCTATTTTGTTGTGTTCTGTTCTGTTTTATTCTATTCTACTCTATTCTACCCTACTCTAGCCTACCCGAACCTCCCCTACTCTAGTCTATTCAATTGAATTCGAGAAATTTTGACGTGACTAGGGGCCGAATCGGTGTGATTCATGTCCATTCGGCTCCATTTGTCTCGAATAGTGTCGATTCAGCTCGATTAGGCTCGATTTGGCTCCGTTAGGCTCGATTCACTGGATTCGGCTCGATTTCTCTCAATTCAGCTCGATTTGGCCCTCTCTGGCCCTCTTCGGCTCTCTTCAGCTCTTTTCTACTCTACTCGATTCCATTGCACACCATTCTACTCCACTCTACGCTCTTCTACTATTCCCTACTGTAATTGATTCGATGGGATTCGACGCCATTCGACGCGATTTGTCTCGTTTCGTCTCCATTCAGCTTGATTCGACTCTGTTCTACTCTACTCTATTCTACTCTACACTATTCTGCTCTGCTCTACCCTTTTCTACTCTATTCTATTGTATCCTTTCCATTCTCTTCTACTGTGTTCAAGTCTACTCTATTCCATCCTACCCTAATCTAATCTATTCTACTGGATTCGATTCCACGCATCTCCATGCGATTCGGCTCAAATCGGCTCCTTTCCACTCCATTCATCCCCAATCGGCTCAAATCGGTTCGATTCAGCTCTAATCGGCTCCATTCGGCTCTAGTCAGCTCGAATAGGCTCTATTCAGCTCGATTCGGCTCTATTAGACTCTACTCAACTCTATTATCTCTTTTCGACTCCACTCGACTCCATGCTGCACCATTCTACTCCATCCTAAACTATTCTCTACTGTATTGTATTGTACTCTACCCTACTCTAGTCTATTCTAATTGATTGGATTGGATTGGATTGGAATTGATCAGATTCAATGCAATTCGACGGGATTCGACGCGATACGGCACGATTCCACGGGATTCGGTGTGATTCCTCTTGGTTTCTATCCATTTAGCTCTTTTGGGCTCTATTTGGCCCTATTCGACAATGTTTGACTCTGCTCTACTCTACTCTTCTATACTCTGCTCGTCTCGACCCTATTCTTTCAGTTCTGTTCTGTTCTGTTCTACTGCACTCTATTCTACCCTACCCTACCCTAACTTAGCCTACTGTAATCTGTTCTATGCTATTCGACACACTTGAATGGGATTCGACCTGATTCGGGTCATATCGGCTCGATTCATCTCCTTTCTGCTCCATTAAACTCGATTCGGTTCTATTCGGCTCTTTTCCACTCTATTCGGCTCTTTTTGGCAGTATTCGACTCTATTTGACTCTAGTCTACTCGATTCTTTCTGTTCTGTTCTATTCTACTCTATTCTATTCTTCTCTACCCTACCCTAACCTTACCTTCCCCACACTAATCTATTTGATTCGATTCGACACGTTTCAAACGACTCGACATGATTCATCTCGATTCACCTTGAATTTGGTCAATTCGGCTGTATTCAGCTCTGTTTGGCTCTTTTCGGCTCTCTTCAGCTCAATTTGACTCTATTCTACTGGACCCGACTCTACTTAATTCTATTCTCTTCTTTCTATTGTGTTGTGTTGTGTTGTAGTCTAGCCTCTCCTGCCGTACCCTCCTCTACTCTAATCTATTCGATTCAACGCATTTCGACGCGATTCCATGTGATTAGGCTTGAATCGGCTCGATTTAGCTCTATTTGGCTTGAATTGGGTCAATTCGTCTCGATTCTGCTCAATTCAGCATAATTAGGCTCGAGTGAACCTTATTCAGCCCTGTTCAGCTCTACTCAACGCTTTCTACTTTATTTGTCTCTATTTGGCTCCATTCAACTCCCTTCCACAGCATTCTACTCTTTTCTACTCTATTCTATTCTGTTCTAGCCTACTCTACTCTAATCTACTCTAATCGATTCGATTCATCACGATTTGTCTCCTTTCCTCTCCATTCGAATCGATTCGGCTTGAATTGGATCTATTCATCTATATTCTGCACTACCCGACTCTGACTATTCCACTCTACTCAACTCTACTCCATTCTACTCTTGGTATTCTCTTCTGTTCTACTCTATTCTATTCTTCTGTGCCCTTCCCTACTGAATCCCAGTCTAACCTACACTACTCTAATCTATTCAATTTAATTCGATTCCATTCAGTTTGACACCATTCGACCCGATTTGAGACAATTCGACGGGATTCGGTGAGATTCCGCGAGATTTGATGCGTTTTGGTGGGATTTGATGGAATTCGACGAGATCCGATGCAATAGGATGCAATTAAGTGTGTTTTGGCTCGATTTTGCTGGGTTCAGTTTGTCTCTATTTGGCTCGTTTCAGCTCCACTAGGCTCCATTCATCCCGAATCTGGTCGACTCGACTCGATTCGGCTCATTTTGGCCATATGTGGTCCTATTCAGCGTTATTCGGCTCTATTCAACTCTTTTCTACTCTCTGCATCTGTGTTCGAATCCATTTGACTCCATTCCACACCATTCTATTCCATTCTACACTACTGTATTCTACAAAACCCTCCCCCACCCTAGCCTATCCTAATCTAGTCTGCTCTTTTCTAGTCTCCTTTTCTATTTTCTCTATTCCATCCTATGCTACTCTACCATACCCTACACTAAGCTAACCTACCCTGACCTATGCTGTTCTATTCTATTTCCTTCTGTTTTCTCTGTTCCACCGTATGCTTCCCTACCCTATGCTACCCCACCGTACCATACTCTACTACTTAGGGTTACTCAATAAGGGTCCTAATTAAGGGGAGTAGTTCGGGCAAGGGTACTCCTTAAGGCAAGTGTACTAGTTCAGGCTACTAGTTAAGGCCAGGCTACTAGTTAAGTCCAGGCTACTAGTTAAGGCATGGGTACTTGTTGAGGGTACTGGTTAAGGCAAGGGTACCAGTTCAGGCTACTTGTTAAGGACATACTACTAGTGAAGGCAAGGGTACTAGTGAAGACTACTGGTTAAGGCAAGGGTACTTGTTAGGACTACTAGTTAAGGCAAGGGTACTAGATTAGGCTAAGAGTTCAGGCAAGGGTACTCGTTCAGATTACTGACTTAGGGTACTCTTCAAGACTAGTTGTCTAGGCTACTGCTCTATGCCACTAGTCTAGCTGACTAGTCCAGCTTACTAGTCTAGGCTTCTACTCTAGCCTTCTCTTGTCTACTCTAATGTAGTCTACTTGCATCTACCCTAGTCTTCCTATCATAAACTACCCTACCCTAACCTATTCTAATCGATTCCATTTGATTCGATTCAAAGCATTTCGATGCGACCGGACACCATCACGCTTGAGTCGGCTCGATTCCGCAACATCAGCTCGATTCAGCTCGATTTGGCTCGAATCGCTTCAATTCAGCTCGTTTCCACTCGGTTCAGCCTTATTCGGCCCTATTTGGCTCGATTCGACTCTTTTCTACTCTATTTGTCTCTGTTCGACTCCATTTGACTCCACTCTTCTCCATTCTACACTATTCTACTCTATTCTGTTCTACTCTACCCTACGATACTCTAATCTATTCGATTGGATGCGATTCGAAGCAATTCGGTGTGATTCATCTCGTTTTGTTTCCATTTGACTCGATTCGGCCAGAATTGGCTCTATTCAGCTATATCCTGCACTCTTTGACTCTATTTGACTCAATTCTACTCTGCTCTACTCTTGTCTGCTTTACTCTCTCTACTCTACCCTACTGTACTATATTCTATTCTGTACTATTCTGTTCTATTCTACCCACCCGCCCCTCCCCTACCCTTCCCTAATCTATTTGATTAGATTCGATGTGACGTATTTCCACGCGATTTGACGCGATTAGGCTTGAATCAGCTCGATTCAGTTCGAATCGGCTCTATTCGGCTCGACTTGGCTCCATTTCACTCCATTCGGCTCGATTAGGCTCGAATTCCACCGATTCTGCTGGATTCTGCTCAATTAGGCCTTATTTGGGCCTATTCGGCCCTATTCTGCTCTATTAGACTCTTTTGTACTCTGTTCATATCTATCCGTCTCTATTGGACTCCGTTCAACTCCATTCCTCACTATTTTCCTCTCTTCTATTCTACCCTTCCCTACCCTAATCTCTTCTAATCGATTCGATTTGATTTGACGCGATTCGAAGCAACCGGACGTGATTCGTCTCGTTTTGTCTCCACTCGGCTCAATTCGGCTATGTTCTCTCTCTTTGACTCTATTCTATTCTGTTGTATTCTTTCTGCTCTGTTCTATTCTCTCCTGTTCTGTGGTGCTCTATTCTATTCTACCCTACCCGACCCAACGGCACCCCACCCGAACCTACCCTACTTTAATCTATTGGATTCAATTCGATTCCGTGCAAAGCGATTTGATAGGACTTGACTGGATTCGGCAAATCTGAAGGGATTTGATGAGATTCCACGCGACTCGACGTGATTCAGTAGGATTCTCTGAGGTTTGACGCAATTCGAAGTTATTCGACGTGATTCGATGGGATTCGACACGATATGAAGCGATTTGACCTTGTTTGATTCAAAACGATGTGACTCGACTCGATTCGACCTGATTCGATTCGACGCTGTTCGGTGACAGTCAGTGCGATTCTGCTTGATTCCGCTCGATTAGGTGTGATTCGGCAGTATACAGCTCTTTTCGGCTGTATTCAGCTCCATTCGTCTCTATTCAGCTTATTCGGCTCTATTCGACTGTATTCGACTCTACTCTTTTCCACTCGATTCTACTCGATTCTATTCCTTCTATTCTGTTCTAATCTCTTCTATTCCACTCTACTCTGTTCTATTCTCCCCTCCCCTCCCCTCCCCTCCCCTTCTCTAATCTATACGTCTCGATTGGATTTGACGCGTTGAATGCGATTCGAGGCGATGACGCTTGAATCGGCTCGATTCGGCTCGATTTGGCTCTATTCGGCTCAGTTAGGCTCCATTCAGCTTGTTTTGGCTTGAATCGCTTCGAATCTGCTCGATTTGGCCTTCTTCGGCCCTATTCTGCTCTATTCGACTCTTTTCTACTCTATTCGTTTCTATTTGACTCCATTCTACTCCATTCTATTCATTCCACACTATTCTACACTATTCTACTCTATTCTGCTCTACCCTACCCAACACCACCCTAATTTACTCTACTTGCTTCTACACGATTCCTCTCATTTTGTCTGCATTTGGCTCTATTCAGCTCTATTCTACTCTTCTCTACTCTATTGTATTGTTTCTACTCTGTTCTGTACTATTCTACTCTATTCTACCCTACCCTATGCTACCCAACTCTAAGGTATTGTAATCCACTTGATTGGCTTTGATTCAACCCATTTCAACGTGATTCGGCTCGATTTGGCTCTGTTCAAATCTATTCTACTCTACTCTATTCCCCTCTACTCTACTCTAGCCTACTCTTTTCTGTATTCGTTCTGTGTTGTTCTGTTCTATTTTGTTGTGTTCTGTTGTGTTTTATTCTATTCTACTCTATTCTACCCTACTCTAGCCTACCCGAACCTCCCCTACTCTAGTCTATTCAATTGAATTCGAGAAATTTTGACGTGACTAGGGGCCGAATCGGTGTGATTCATGTCCATTCGGCTCCATTTGTCTCGAATAGTGTCGATTCAGCTCGATTAGGCTCGATTTGGCTCCGTTAGGCTCGATTCACTGGATTCGGCTCGATTTCTCTCAATTCAGCTCGATTTGGCCCTCTCTGGCCCTCTTCGGCTCTCTTCAGCTCTTTTCTACTCTACTCGATTCCATTGCACACCATTCTACTCCACTCTACGCTCTTCTACTATTCCCTACTGTAATTGATTCGATGGGATTCGACGCCATTCGACGCGATTTGTCTCGTTTCGTCTCCATTCAGCTTGATTCGACTCTGTTCTACTCTACTCTACACTATTCTGCTCTGCTCTACCCTTTTCTACTCTATTCTATTGTATCCTTTCCATTCTCTTCTACTGTGTTCAAGTCTACTCTATTCCATCCTACCCTAATCTAATCTATTCTACTGGATTCGATTCCACGCATCTCCATGCGATTCGGCTCAAATCGGCTCCTTTCCACTCCATTCATCCCCAATCGGCTCAAATCGGTTCGATTCAGCTCTAATCGGCTCCATTCGGCTCTAGTCAGCTCGAATAGGCTCTATTCAGCTCGATTCGGCTCTATTAGACTCTACTCAACTCTATTATCTCTTTTCGACTCCACTCGACTCCATGCTGCACCATTCTACTCCATCCTAAACTATTCTCTACTGTATTGTATTGTACTCTACCCTACTCTAGTCTATTCTAATTGATTGGATTGGATTGGATTGGAATTGATCAGATTCAATGCAATTCGACGGGATTCGACGCGATACGGCACGATTCCACGGGATTCGGTGTGATTCCTCTTGGTTTCTATCCATTTAGCTCTTTTGGGCTCTATTTGGCCCTATTCGACAATGTTTGACTCTGCTCTACTCTACTCTTCTATACTCTGCTCGTCTCGACCCTATTCTTTCAGTTCTGTTCTGTTCTGTTCTACTGCACTCTATTCTACCCTACCCTACCCTAACTTAGCCTACTGTAATCTGTTCTATGCTATTCGACACACTTGAATGGGATTCGACCTGATTCGGGTCATATCGGCTCGATTCATCTCCTTTCTGCTCCATTAAACTCGATTCGGTTCTATTCGGCTCTTTTCCACTCTATTCGGCTCTTTTTGGCAGTATTCGACTCTATTTGACTCTAGTCTACTCGATTCTTTCTGTTCTGTTCTATTCTACTCTATTCTATTCTTCTCTACCCTACCCTAACCTTACCTTCCCCACACTAATCTATTTGATTCGATTCGACACGTTTCAAACGACTCGACATGATTCATCTCGATTCACCTTGAATTTGGTCAATTCGGCTGTATTCAGCTCTGTTTGGCTCTTTTCGGCTCTCTTCAGCTCAATTTGACTCTATTCTACTGGACCCGACTCTACTTAATTCTATTCTCTTCTTTCTATTGTGTTGTGTTGTGTTGTAGTCTAGCCTCTCCTGCCGTACCCTCCTCTACTCTAATCTATTCGATTCAACGCATTTCGACGCGATTCCATGTGATTAGGCTTGAATCGGCTCGATTTAGCTCTATTTGGCTTGAATTGGGTCAATTCGTCTCGATTCTGCTCAATTCAGCATAATTAGGCTCGAGTGAACCTTATTCAGCCCTGTTCAGCTCTACTCAACGCTTTCTACTTTATTTGTCTCTATTTGGCTCCATTCAACTCCCTTCCACAGCATTCTACTCTTTTCTACTCTATTCTATTCTGTTCTAGCCTACTCTACTCTAATCTACTCTAATCGATTCGATTCATCACGATTTGTCTCCTTTCCTCTCCATTCGAATCGATTCGGCTTGAATTGGATCTATTCATCTATATTCTGCACTACCCGACTCTGACTATTCCACTCTACTCAACTCTACTCCATTCTACTCTTGGTATTCTCTTCTGTTCTACTCTATTCTATTCTTCTGTGCCCTTCCCTACTGAATCCCAGTCTAACCTACACTACTCTAATCTATTCAATTTAATTCGATTCCATTCAGTTTGACACCATTCGACCCGATTTGAGACAATTCGACGGGATTCGGTGAGATTCCGCGAGATTTGATGCGTTTTGGTGGGATTTGATGGAATTCGACGAGATCCGATGCAATAGGATGCAATTAAGTGTGTTTTGGCTCGATTTTGCTGGGTTCAGTTTGTCTCTATTTGGCTCGTTTCAGCTCCACTAGGCTCCATTCATCCCGAATCTGGTCGACTCGACTCGATTCGGCTCATTTTGGCCATATGTGGTCCTATTCAGCGTTATTCGGCTCTATTCAACTCTTTTCTACTCTCTGCATCTGTGTTCGAATCCATTTGACTCCATTCCACACCATTCTATTCCATTCTACACTACTGTATTCTACAAAACCCTCCCCCACCCTAGCCTATCCTAATCTAGTCTGCTCTTTTCTAGTCTCCTTTTCTATTTTCTCTATTCCATCCTATGCTACTCTACCATACCCTACACTAAGCTAACCTACCCTGACCTATGCTGTTCTATTCTATTTCCTTCTGTTTTCTCTGTTCCACCGTATGCTTCCCTACCCTATGCTACCCCACCGTACCATACTCTACTACTTAGGGTTACTCAATAAGGGTCCTAATTAAGGGGAGTAGTTCGGGCAAGGGTACTCCTTAAGGCAAGTGTACTAGTTCAGGCTACTAGTTAAGGCCAGGCTACTAGTTAAGGCATGGGTACTTGTTGAGGGTACTGGTTAAGGCAAGGGTACCAGTTCAGGCTACTTGTTAAGGACATACTACTAGTGAAGGCAAGGGTACTAGTGAAGACTACTGGTTAAGGCAAGGGTACTTGTTAGGACTACTAGTTAAGGCAAGGGTACTAGATTAGGCTAAGAGTTCAGGCAAGGGTACTCGTTCAGATTACTGACTTAGGGTACTCTTCAAGACTAGTTGTCTAGGCTTCTGCTCTATGCCACTAGTCTAGCTGACTAGTCCAGCTTACTAGTCTAGGCTTCTACTCTAGCCTTCTCTTGTCTACTCTAATGTAGTCTACTTGCATCTACCCTAGTCTTCCTATCATAAACTACCCTACCCTAACCTATTCTAATCGATTCCATTTGATTCGATTCAAAGCATTTCGATGCGACCGGACACCATCACGCTTGAGTCGGCTCGATTCCGCAACATCAGCTCGATTCAGCTCGATTTGGCTCGAATCGCTTCAATTCAGCTCGTTTCCACTCGGTTCAGCCTTATTCGGCCCTATTTGGCTCGATTCGACTCTTTTCTACTCTATTTGTCTCTGTTCGACTCCATTTGACTCCACTCTTCTCCATTCTACGCTATTCTACTCTATTCTGTTCTACTCTACCCTACGATACTCTAATCTATTCGATTGGATGCGATTCGAAGCAATTCGGTGTGATTCATCTCGTTTTGTTTCCATTTGACTCGATTCGGCCAGAATTGGCTCTATTCAGCTATATCCTGCACTCTTTGACTCTATTTGACTCAATTCTACTCTGCTCTACTCTTGTCTGCTTTACTCTCTCTACTCTACCCTACTGTACTATATTCTATTCTGTACTATTCTGTTCTATTCTACCCACCCGCCCCTCCCCTACCCTTCCCTAATCTATTTGATTAGATTCGATGTGACGTATTTCCACGCGATTTGACGCGATTAGGCTTGAATCAGCTCGATTCAGTTCGAATCGGCTCTATTCGGCTCGACTTGGCTCCATTTCACTCCATTCGGCTCGATTAGGCTCGAATTCCACCGATTCTGCTGGATTCTGCTCAATTAGGCCTTATTTGGGCCTATTCGGCCCTATTCTGCTCTATTAGACTCTTTTGTACTCTGTTCATATCTACCCGTCTCTATTGGACTCCGTTCAACTCCATTCCTCACTATTTTCCTCTCTTCTATTCTACCCTTCCCTACCCTAATCTCTTCTAATCGATTCGATTTGATTTGACGCGATTCGAAGCAACCGGACGTGATTCGTCTCGTTTTGTCTCCACTCGGCTCAATTCGGCTATGTTCTCTCTCTTTGACTCTATTCTATTCTGTTGTATTCTTTCTGTTCTGTTCTATTCTCTCCTGTTCTGTGGTACTCTATTCTATTCTACCCTACCCGACCCAACGGCACCCCACCCGAACCTACCCTACTTTAATCTATTGGATTCAATTCGATTCCGTGCAAAGCGATTTGATAGGACTTGACTGGATTCGGCAAATCTGAAGGGATTTGATGAGATTCCACGCGACTCGACGTGATTCAGTAGGATTCTCTGAGGTTTGACGCAATTCGAAGTTATTCGACGTGATTCGATGGGATTCGACACGATATGAAGCGATTTGACCTTGTTTGATTCAAAACGATGTGACTCGACTCGATTCGACCTGATTCGATTCGACGCTGTTCGGTGACAGTCAGTGCGATTCTGCTTGATTCCACTCGATTAGGTGTGATTCGGCAGTATACAGCTCTTTTCGGCTGTATTCAGCTCCATTCGTCTCTATTCAGCTTATTCGGCTCTATTCGACTGTATTCGACTCTACTCTTTTCCACTCGATTCTACTCGATTCTATTCCTTCTATTCTGTTCTAATCTCTTCTATTCCACTCTACTCTGTTCTATTCTCCCCTCCCCTCCCCTCCCCTTCTCTAATCTATACGTCTCGATTGGATTTGACGCGTTGAACGCGATTCGAGGCGATGAAGCTTGAATCGGCTCGATTCGGCTCGATTTGGCTCTATTCGGCTCAGTTAGGCTCCATTCAGCTTGTTTTGGCTTGAATCGCTTCGAATCTGCTCGATTTGGCCTTCTTCGGCCCTATTCTGCTCTATTCGACTCTTTTCTACTCTATTCGTTTCTATTTGACTCCATTCTACTCCATTCTATTCATTCCACACTATTCTACACTATTCTACTCTATTCTGCTCTACCCTACCCAACACCACCCTAATTTACTCTACTTGCTTCTACACGATTCCTCTCATTTTGTCTGCATTTGGCTCTATTCAGCTCTGTTCTACTCTTCTCTACTCTATTGTATTGTTTCTACTCTGTTCTGTACTATTCTACTCTATTCTACCCTACCCTATGCTACCCAACTCTAAGGTATTGTAATCCACTTGATTGGATTTGATTCAACCCATTTCAACGTGATTCGGCTCGATTTGGCTCTGTTCAAATCTATTCTACTCTACTCTATTCCCCTCTACTCTACTCTAGCCTACTCTTTTCTGTATTCGTTCTGTGTTGTTCTGTTCTATTTTGTTGTGTTCTGTTCTGTTTTATTCTATTCTACTCTATTCTACCCTACTCTAGCCTACCCGAACCTCCCCTACTCTAGTCTATTCAATTGAATTCGAGAAATTTTGACGTGACTAGGGGCCGAATCGGTGTGATTCATGTCCATTCGGCTCCATTTGTCTCGAATAGTGTCGATTCAGCTCGATTAGGCTCGATTTGGCTCCGTTAGGCTCGATTCACTGGATTCGGCTCGATTTCTCTCAATTCAGCTCGATTTGGCCCTCTCTGGCCCTCTTCGGCTCTCTTCAGCTCTTTTCTACTCTACTCGATTCCATTGCACACCATTCTACTCCACTCTACGCTCTTCTACTATTCCCTACTGTAATTGATTCGATGGGATTCGACGCGATTTGTCTCGTTTCGTCTCCATTCAGCTTGATTCGACTCTGTTCTACTCTACTCTATTCTACTCTACACTATTCTGCTCTGCTCTACCCTTTTCTACTCTATTCTATTGTATCCTTTCCATTCTCTTCTACTGTGTTCAAGTCTACTCTATTCCATCCTACCCTAATCTAATCTATTCTACTGGATTCGATTCCACGCATCTCCATGCGATTCGGCTCAAATCGGCTCCTTTCCACTCCATTCATCCCCAATCGGCTCAAACCGGTTCGATTCAGCTCTAATCGGCTCCATTCGGCTCTAGTCAGCTCGAATAGGCTCTATTCAGCTCGATTCGGCTCTATTAGACTCTACTCAACTCTATTATCTCTTTTCGACTCCACTCGACTCCATGCTGCACCATTCTACTCCATCCTAAACTATTCTCTACTGTATTGTATTGTACTCTACCCTACTCTAGTCTATTCTAATTGATTGGATTGGATTGGATTGGAATTGATCAGATTCAATGCAATTCGACGGGATTCGACGCGATACGGCACGATTCCACGGGATTCGGTGTGATTCCTCTTGGTTTCTATCCATTTAGCTCTTTTGGGCTCTATTTGGCCCTATTCGACAATGTTTGACTCTGCTCTACTCTACTCTTCTATACTCTGCTCGTCTCGACCCTATTCTTTCAGTTCTGTTCTGTTCTGTTCTACTGCACTCTATTCTACCCTACCCTACCCTAACTTAGCCTACTGTAATCTGTTCTATGCTATTCGACACACTTGAATGGGATTCGACCTGATTCGGGTCATATCGGCTCGATTCATCTCCTTTCTGCTCCATTAAACTCGATTCGGTTCTATTCGGCTCTTTTCCACTCTATTCGGCTCTTTTTGGCAGTATTCGACTCTATTTGACTCTAGTCTACTCGATTCTTTCTGTTCTGTTCTATTCTACTCTATTCTATTCTTCTCTACCCTACCCTAACCTTACCTTCCCACACTAATCTATTTGATTCGATTCGACACGTTTCAAACGACTCGACATGATTCATCTCGATTCACCTTGAATTTGGTCAATTCGGCTGTATTCAGCTCTGTTTGGCTCTTTTCGGCTCTCTTCAGCTCAATTTGACTCTATTCTACTGGACCCGACTCTACTTAATTCTATTCTCTTCTTTCTATTGTGTTGTGTTGTGTTGTAGTCTAGCCTCTCCTGCCGTACCCTCCTCTACTCTAATCTATTCGATTCAACGCATTTCGACGCGATTCCATGTGATTAGGCTTGAATCGGCTCGATTTAGCTCTATTTGGCTTGAATTGGGTCAATTCGTCTCGATTCTGCTCAATTCAGCATAATTAGGCTCGAGTGAACCTTATTCAGCCCTGTTCAGCTCTACTCAACGCTTTCTACTTTATTTGTCTCTATTTGGCTCCATTCAACTCCCTTCCACAGCATTCTACTCTTTTCTACTCTATTCTATTCTGTTCTAGCCTACGCTACTCTAATCTATTCTAATCGATTCGATTCATCACGATTTGTCTCCTTTCCTCTCCATTCGAATCGATTGGGCTTGAATTGGATCTATTCATCTATATTCTGCACTACCCGACTCTGACTATTCCACTCTACTCAACTCTACTCCATTCTACTCTTGGTATTCTCTTCTGTTCTACTCTATTCTATTCTTCTGTGCCCTTCCCTACTGAATCCCAGTCTAACCTACACTACTCTAATCTATTCAATTTAATTCGATTCCATTCAGTTTGACACCATTCGACCCGATTTGAGACAATTCGACGGGATTCGGTGAGATTCCGCGAGATTTGATGCGTTTTGGTGGGATTTGATGGAATTCGACGAGATCCGATGCAATAGGATGCAATTAAGTGTGTTTTGGCTCGATTTTGCTGGGTTCAGTTTGTCTCTATTTGGCTCGTTTCAGCTCCACTAGGCTCCATTCATCCCGAATCTGGTCGACTCGACTCGATTCGGCTCATTTTGGCCATATGTGGTCCTATTCAGCGTTATTCGGCTCTATTCAACTCTTTTCTACTCTCTGCATCTGTGTTCGAATCCATTTGACTCCATTCCACACCATTCTATTCCATTCTACACTACTGTATTCTACACCCTAGCCTATCCTAATCTAGTCTGCTCTTTTCTAGTCTCCTTTTCTATTTTCTCGATTCCATCCTATGCTACTCTACCATACCCTACACTAAGCTAACCTACCCTGACCTATGCTGTTCTATTCTATTTCCTTCTATTTTCTCTGTTCCACCGTATGCTTCCCTACCCTATGCTACCCCACCGTACCATACTCTACTACTTAGGGTTACTCAATAAGGGTCCTAATTAAGGGGAGTAGTTCGGGCAAGGGTACTCCTTAAGGCAAGTGTACTAGTTCAGGCTACTAGTTAAGGCCAGGCTACTAGTTAAGTCCAGGCTACTAGTTAAGGCATGGGTACTTGTTGAGGGTACTGGTTAAGGCAAGGGTACCAGTTCAGGCTACTTGTTAAGGACATACTACTAGTGAAGGCAAGGGTACTAGTGAAGACTACTGGTTAAGGCAAGGGTACTTGTTAGGACTACTAGTTAAGGCAAGGGCACTAGATTAGGCTAAGAGTTCAGGCAAGGGTACTCGTTCAGATTACTGACTTAGGGTACTCTTCAAGACTAGTTGTCTAGGCTACTGCTCTATGCCACTAGTCTAGCTGACTAGTCCAGCTTACTAGTCTAGGCTTCTACTCTAGCCTTCTCTTGTCTACTCTAATGTAGTCTACTTGCATCTACCCTAGTCTTCCTATCATAAACTACCCTACCCTAACCTATTCTAATCGATTCCATTTGATTCGATTCAAAGCATTTCGATGCGACCGGACACCATCACGCTTGAGTCGGCTCGATTCCGCAACATCAGCTCGATTCAGCTCGATTTGGCTCGAATCGCTTCAATTCAGCTCGTTTCCACTCGGTTCAGCCTTATTCGGCCCTATTTGGCTCGATTCGACTCTTTTCTACTCTATTTGTCTCTGTTCGACTCCATTTGACTCCACTCTTCTCCATTCTACGCTATTCTACTCTATTCTGTTCTACTCTACCCTACGATACTCTAATCTATTCGATTGGATGCGATTCGAAGCAATTCGGTGTGATTCATCTCGTTTTGTTTCCATTTGACTCGATTCGGCCAGAATTGGCTCTATTCAGCTATATCCTGCACTCTTTGACTCTATTTGACTCAATTCTACTCTTGTCTGCTTTACTCTCTCTACTCTACCCTACTGTACTATATTCTATTCTGTACTATTCTGTTCTATTCTACCCACCCGCCCCTCCCCTACCCTTCCCTAATCTATTTGATTAGATTCGATGTGACGTATTTCCACGCGATTTGACGCGATTAGGCTTGAATCAGCTCGATTCAGTTCGAATCGGCTCTATTCGGCTCGACTTGGCTCCATTTCACTCCATTCGGCTCGATTAGGCTCGAATTCCACCGATTCTGCTGGATTCTGCTCAATTAGGCCTTATTTGGGCCTATTCGGCCCTATTCTGCTCTATTAGACTCTTTTGTACTCTGTTCATATCTATCCGTCTCTATTGGACTCCGTTCAACTCCATTCCTCACTATTTTCCTCTCTTCTATTCTACCCTTCCCTACCCTAATCTCTTCTAATCGATTCGATTTGATTTGACGCGATTCGAAGCAACCGGACGTGATTCGTCTCGTTTTGTCTCCACTCGGCTCAATTCGGCTATGTTCTCTCTCTTTGACTCTATTCTATTCTGTTGTATTCTTTCTGTTCTGTTCTATTCTCTCCTGTTCTGTGGTACTCTATTCTATTCTACCCTACCCGACCCAACGGCACCCCACCCGAACCTACCCTACTTTAATCTATTGGATTCAATTCGATTCCGTGCAAAGCGATTTGATAGGACTTGACTGGATTCGGCAAATCTGAAGGGATTTGATGAGATTCCACGCGACTCGACGTGATTCAGTAGGATTCTCTGAGGTTTGACGCAATTCGAAGTTATTCGACGTGATTCGATGGGATTCGACACGATATGAAGCGATTTGACCTTGTTTGATTCAAAACGATGTGACTCGACTCGATTCGACCTGATTCGATTCGACGCTGTTCGGTGACAGTCAGTGCGATTCTGCTTGATTCCGCTCGATTAGGTGTGATTCGGCAGTATACAGCTCTTTTCGGCTGTATTCAGCTCCATTCGTCTCTATTCAGCTTATTCGGCTCTATTCGACTGTATTCGACTCTACTCTTTTCCACTCGATTCTACTCGATTCTATTCCTTCTATTCTGTTCTAATCTCTTCTATTCCACTCTACTCTGTTCTATTCTCCCCTCCCCTCCCCTCCCCTTCTCTAATCTATACGTCTCGATTGGATTTGACGCGTTGAACGCGATTCGAGGCGATGAAGCTTGAATCGGCTCGATTCGGCTCGATTTGGCTCTATTCGGCTCAGTTAGGCTCCATTCAGCTTGTTTTGGCTTGAATCGCTTCGAATCTGCTCAATTTGGCCTTCTTCGGCCCTATTCTGCTCTATTCGACTCTTTTCTACTCTATTCGTTTCTATTTGACTCCATTCTACTCCATTCTATTCATTCCACACTATTCTACACTATTCTACTCTATTCTGCTCTACCCTACCCAACACCACCCTAATTTACTCTACTTGCTTCTACACGATTCCTCTCATTTTGTCTGCATTTGGCTCTATTCAGCTCTATTCTACTCTTCTCTACTCTATTGTATTGTTTCTACTCTGTTCTGTACTATTCTACTCTATTCTACCCTACCCTATGCTACCCAACTCTAAGGTATTGTAATCCACTTGATTGGATTTGATTCAACCCATTTCAACGTGATTCGGCTCGATTTGGCTCTGTTCAAATCTATTCTACTCTACTCTATTCCCCTCTACTCTACTCTAGCCTACTCTTTTCTGTATTCGTTCTGTGTTGTTCTGTTCTATTTTGTTGTGTTCTGTTCTGTTTTATTCTATTCTACTCTATTCTACCCTACTCTAGCCTACCCGAACCTCCCCTACTCTAGTCTATTCAATTGAATTCGAGAAATTTTGACGTGACTAGGGGCCGAATCGGTGTGATTCATGTCCATTCGGCTCCATTTGTCTCGAATAGTGTCGATTCAGCTCGATTAGGCTCGATTTGGCTCCGTTAGGCTCGATTCACTGGATTCGGCTCGATTTCTCTCAGTTCAGCTCGATTTGGCCCTCTCTGGCCCTCTTCGGCTCTCTTCAGCTCTTTTCTACTCTACTCGATTCCATTGCACACCATTCTACTCCACTCTACGCTCTTCTACTATTCCCTACTGTAATTGATTCGATGGGATTCGACGCCATTCGACGCGATTTGTCTCGTTTCGTCTCCATTCAGCTTGATTCGACTCTGTTCTACTCTACTCTATTCTGCTCTGCTCTACCCTTTTCTACTCTATTCTATTGTATCCTTTCCATTCTCTTCTACTGTGTTCAAGTCTACTCTATTCCATCCTACCCTAATCTAATCTATTCTACTGGATTCGATTCCACGCATCTCCATGCGATTCGGCTCAAATCGGCTCCTTTCCACTCCATTCATCCCCAATCGGCTCAAATCGGTTCGATTCAGCTCTAATCGGCTCCATTCGGCTCTAGTCAGCTCGAATAGGCTCTATTCAGCTCGATTCGGCTCTATTAGACTCTACTCAACTCTATTATCTCTTTTCGACTCCACTCGACTCCATGCTGCACCATTCTACTCCATCCTAAACTATTCTCTACTGTATTGTATTGTACTCTACCCTACTCTAGTCTATTCTAATTGATTGGATTGGATTGGATTGGAATTGATCAGATTCAATGCAATTCGACGGGATTCGACGCGATACGGCACGATTCCACGGGATTCGGTGTGATTCCTCTTGGTTTCTATCCATTTAGCTCTTTTGGGCTCTATTTGGCCCTATTCGACAATGTTTGACTCTGCTCTACTCTACTCTTCTATACTCTGCTCGTCTCGACCCTATTCTTTCAGTTCTGTTCTGTTCTGTTCTACTGCACTCTATTCTACCCTACCCTACCCTAACTTAGCCTACTGTAATCTGTTCTATGCTATTCGACACACTTGAATGGGATTCGACCTGATTCGGGTCATATGGGCTCGATTCATCTCCTTTCTGCTCCATTAAACTCGATTCGGTTCTATTCGGCTCTTTTCCACTCTATTCGGCTCTTTTTGGCAGTATTCGACTCTATTTGACTCTAGTCTACTCGATTCTTTCTGTTCTGTTCTATTCTACTCTATTCTATTCTTCTCTACCCTACCCTAACCTTACCTTCCCCACACTAATCTATTTGATTCGATTCGACACGTTTCAAACGACTCGACATGATTCATCTCGATTCACCTTGAATTTGGTCAATTCGGCTGTATTCAGCTCTGTTTGGCTCTTTTCGGCTCTCTTCAGCTCAATTTGACTCTATTCTACTGGACCCGACTCTACTTAATTCTATTCTCTTCTTTCTATTGTGTTGTGTTGTGTTGTAGTCTAGCCTCTCCTGCCGTACCCTCCTCTACTCTAATCTATTCGATTCAACGCATTTCGACGCGATTCCATGTGATTAGGCTTGAATCGGCTCGATTTAGCTCTATTTGGCTTGAATTGGGTCAATTCGTCTCGATTCTGCTCAATTCAGCATAATTAGGCTCGAGTGAACCTTATTCAGCCCTGTTCAGCTCTACTCAACGCTTTCTACTTTATTTGTCTCTATTTGGCTCCATTCAACTCCCTTCCACACCATTCTACTCTTTTCTACTCTATTCTATTCTGTTCTAGCCTACGCTACTCTAATCTATTCTAATCGATTCGATTCATCACGATTTGTCTCCTTTCCTCTCCATTCGAATCGATTGGGCTTGAATTGGATCTATTCATCTATATTCTGCACTACCCGACTCTGACTATTCCACTCTACTCAACTCTACTCCATTCTACTCTTGGTATTCTCTTCTGTTCTACTCTATTCTATTCTTCTGTGCCCTTCCCTACTGAATCCCAGTCTAACCTACACTACTCTAATCTATTCAATTTAATTCGATTCCATTCAGTTTGACACCATTCGACCCGATTTGAGACAATTCGACGGGATTCGGTGAGATTCCGCGAGATTTGATGCGTTTTGGTGGGATTTGATGGAATTCGACGAGATCCGATGCAATAGGATGCAATTAAGTGTGTTTTGGCTCGATTTTGCTGGGTTCAGTTTGTCTCTATTTGGCTCGTTTCAGCTCCACTAGGCTCCATTCATCCCGAATCTGGTCGACTCGACTCGATTCGGCTCATTTTGGCCATATGTAGTCCTATTCAGCGTTATTCGGCTCTATTCAACTCTTTTCTACTCTCTGCATCTGTGTTCGAATCCATTTGACTCCATTCCACACCATTCTATTCCATTCTACACTACTGTATTCTACAAAACCCTCCCCCACCCTAGCCTATCCTAATCTAGTCTGCTCTTTTCTAGTCTCCTTTTCTATTTTCTCGATTCCATCCTATGCTACTCTACCATACCCTACACTAAGCTAACCTACCCTGACCTATGCTGTTCTATTCTATTTCCTTCTATTTTCTCTGTTCCACCGTATGCTTCCCTACCCTATGCTACCCCACCGTACCATACTCTACTACTTAGGGTTACTCAATAAGGGTCCTAATTAAGGGGAGTAGTTCGGGCAAGGGTACTCCTTAAGGCAAGTGTACTAGTTCAGGCTACTAGTTAAGGCCAGGCTACTAGTTAAGTCCAGGCTACTAGTTAAGGCATGGGTACTTGTTGAGGGTACTGGTTAAGGCAAGGGTACCAGTTCAGGCTACTTGTTAAGGACATACTACTAGTGAAGGCAAGGGTACTAGTGAAGACTACTGGTTAAGGCAAGGGTACTTGTTAGGACTACTAGTTAAGGCAAGGGTACTAGATTAGGCTAAGAGTTCAGGCAAGGGTACTCGTTCAGATTACTGACTTAGGGTACTCTTCAAGACTAGTTGTCTAGGCTACTGCTCTATGCCACTAGTCTAGCTGACTAGTCCAGCTTACTAGTCTAGGCTTCTACTCTAGCCTTCTCTTGTCTACTCTAATGTAGTCTACTTGCATCTACCCTAGTCTTCCTATCATAAACTACCCTACCCTAACCTATTCTAATCGATTCCATTTGATTCGATTCAAAGCATTTCGATGCGACCGGACACCATCACGCTTGAGTCGGCTCGATTCCGCAACATCAGCTCGATTCAGCTCGATTTGGCTCGAATCGCTTCAATTCAGCTCGTTTCCACTCGGTTCAGCCTTATTCGGCCCTATTTGGCTCGATTCGACTCTTTTCTACTCTATTTGTCTCTGTTCGACTCCATTTGACGCCACTCTTCTCCATTCTACGCTATTCTACTCTATTCTGTTCTACTCTACCCTACGATACTCTAATCTATTCGATTGGATGCGATTCGAAGCAATTCGGTGTGATTCATCTCGTTTTGTTTCCATTTGACTCGATTCGGCCAGAATTGGCTCTATTCAGCTATATCCTGCACTCTTTGACTCTATTTGACTCAATTCTACTCTGCTCTACTCTTGTCTGCTTTACTCTCTCTACTCTACCCTACTGTACTATATTCTATTCTGTACTATTCTGTTCTATTCTACCCACCCGCCCCTCCCCTACCCTTCCCTAATCTATTTGATTAGATTCGATGTGACGTATTTCCACGCGATTTGACGCGATTAGGCTTGAATCAGCTCGATTCAGTTCGAATCGGCTCTATTCGGCTCGACTTGGCTCCATTTCACTCCATTCGGCTCGATTAGGCTCGAATTCCACCGATTCTGCTGGATTCTGCTCAATTAGGCCTTATTTGGGCCTATTCGGCCCTATTCTGCTCTATTAGACTCTTTTGTACTCTGTTCATATCTATCCGTCTCTATGGGACTCCGTTCAACTCCATTCCTCACTATTTTCCTCTCTTCTATTCTACCCTTCCCTACCCTAATCTCTTCTAATCGATTCGATTTGATTTGACGCGATTCGAAGCAACCGGACGTGATTCGTCTCGTTTTGTCTCCACTCGGCTCAATTCGGCTATGTTCTCTCTCTTTGACTCTATTCTATTCTGTTGTATTCTTTCTGTTCTGTTCTATTCTCTCCTGTTCTGTGGTACTCTATTCTATTCTACCCTACCCGACCCAACGGCACCCCACCCGAACCTACCCTACTTTAATCTATTGGATTCAATTCGATTCCGTGCAAAGCGATTTGATAGGACTTGACTGGATTCGGCAAATCTGAAGGGATTTGATGAGATTCCACGCGACTCGACGTGATTCAGTAGGATTCTCTGAGGTTTGACGCAATTCGAAGTTATTCGACGTGATTCGATGGGATTCGACACGATATGAAGCGATTTGACCTTGTTTGATTCAAAACGATGTGACTCGACTCGATTCGACCTGATTCGATTCGACGCTGTTCGGTGACAGTCAGTGCGATTCTGCTTGATTCCACTCGATTAGGTGTGATTCGGCAGTATACAGCTCTTTTCGGCTGTATTCAGCTCCATTCGTCTCTATTCAGCTTATTCGGCTCTATTCGACTGTATTCGACTCTACTCTTTTCCACTCGATTCTACTCGATTCTATTCCTTCTATTCTGTTCTAATCTCTTCTATTCCACTCTACTCTGTTCTATTCTCCCCTCCCCTCCCCTCCCCTTCTCTAATCTATACGTCTCGATCGGATTTGACGCGTTGAATGCGATTCGAGGCGATGAAGCTTGAATCGGCTCGATTCGGCTCGATTTGGCTCTATTCGGCTCAGTTAGGCTCCATTCAGCTTGTTTTGGCTTGAATCGCTTCGAATCTGCTCGATTTGGCCTTCTTCGGCCCTATTCTGCTCTATTCGACTCTTTTCTACTCTATTCGTTTCTATTTGACTCCATTCTACTCCATTCTATTCATTCCACACTATTCTACACTATTCTACTCTATTCTGCTCTACCCTACCCAACACCACCCTAATTTACTCTACTTGCTTCTACACGATTCCTCTCATTTTGTCTGCATTTGGCTCTATTCAGCTCTGTTCTACTCTTCTCTACTCTATTGTATTGTTTCTACTCTGTTCTGTACTATTCTACTCTATTCTACCCTACCCTATGCTACCCAACTCTAAGGTATTGTAATCCACTTGATTGGATTTGATTCAACCCATTTCAACGTGATTCGGCTCGATTTGGCTCTGTTCAAATCTATTCTACTCTACTCTATTCCCCTCTACTCTACTCTAGCCTACTCTTTTCTGTATTCGTTCTGTGTTGTTCTGTTCTATTTTGTTGTGTTCTGTTCTGTTTTATTCTATTCTACTCTATTCTACCCTACTCTAGCCTACCCGAACCTCCCCTACTCTAGTCTATTCAATTGAATTCGAGAAATTTTGACGTGACTAGGGGCCGAATCGGTGTGATTCATGTCCATTCGGCTCCATTTGTCTCGAATAGTGTCGATTCAGCTCGATTAGGCTCGATTTGGCTCCGTTAGGCTCGATTCACTGGATTCGGCTCGATTTCTCTCAATTCAGCTCGATTTGGCCCTCTCTGGCCCTCTTCGGCTCTCTTCAGCTCTTTTCTACTCTACTCGATTCCATTGCACACCATTCTACTCCACTCTACGCTCTTCTACTATTCCCTACTGTAATTGATTCGATGGGATTCGACGCCATTCGACGCGATTTGTCTCGTTTCGTCTCCATTCAGCTTGATTCGACTCTGTTCTACTCTACTCTATTCTACTCTACACTATTCTGCTCTGCTCTACCCTTTTCTACTCTATTCTATTGTATCCTTTCCATTCTCTTCTACTGTGTTCAAGTCTACTCTATTCCATCCTACCCTAATCTAATCTATTCTACTGGATTCGATTCCACGCATCTCCATGCGATTCGGCTCAAATCGGCTCCTTTCCACTCCATTCATCCCCAATCGGCTCAAATCGGTTCGATTCAGCTCTAATCGGCTCCATTCGGCTCTAGTCAGCTCGAATAGGCTCTATTCAGCTCGATTCGGCTCTATTAGACTCTACTCAACTCTATTATCTCTTTTCGACTCCACTCGACTCCATGCTGCACCATTCTACTCCATCCTAAACTATTCTCTACTGTATTGTATTGTACTCTACCCTACTCTAGTCTATTCTAATTGATTGGATTGGATTGGATTGGAATTGATCAGATTCAATGCAATTCGACGGGATTCGACGCGATACGGCACGATTCCACGGGATTCGGTGTGATTCCTCTTGGTTTCTATCCATTTAGCTCTTTTGGGCTCTATTTGGCCCTATTCGACAATGTTTGACTCTGCTCTACTCTACTCTTCTATACTCTGCTCGTCTCGACCCTATTCTTTCAGTTCTGTTCTGTTCTGTTCTACTGCACTCTATTCTACCCTACCCTACCCTAACTTAGCCTACTGTAATCTGTTCTATGCTATTCGACACACTTGAATGGGATTCGACCTGATTCGGGTCATATCGGCTCGATTCATCTCCTTTCTGCTCCATTAAACTCGATTCGGTTCTATTCGGCTCTTTTCCACTCTATTCGGCTCTTTTTGGCAGTATTCGACTCTATTTGACTCTAGTCTACTCGATTCTTTCTGTTCTGTTCTATTCTACTCTATTCTATTCTTCTCTACCCTACCCTAACCTTACCTTCCCCACACTAATCTATTTGATTCGATTCGACACGTTTCAAACGACTCGACATGATTCATCTCGATTCACCTTGAATTTGGTCAATTCGGCTGTATTCAGCTCTGTTTGGCTCTTTTCGGCTCTCTTCAGCTCAATTTGACTCTATTCTACTGGACCCGACTCTACTTAATTCTATTCTCTTCTTTCTATTGTGTTGTGTTGTGTTGTAGTCTAGCCTCTCCTGCCGTACCCTCCTCTACTCTATTCGATTCAACGCATTTCGACGCGATTCCATGTGATTAGGCTTGAATCGGCTCGATTTAGCTCTATTTGGCTTGAATTGGGTCAATTCGTCTCGATTCTGCTCAATTCAGCATAATTAGGCTCGAGTGAACCTTATTCAGCCCTGTTCAGCTCTACTCAACGCTTTCTACTTTATTTGTCTCTATTTGGCTCCATTCAACTCCCTTCCACAGCATTCTACTCTTTTCTACTCTATTCTATTCTGTTCTAGCCTACGCTACTCTAATCTATTCTAATCGATTCGATTCATCACGATTTGTCTCCTTTCCTCTCCATTCGAATCGATTGGGCTTGAATTGGATCTATTCATCTATATTCTGCACTACCCGACTCTGACTATTCCACTCTACTCAACTCTACTCCATTCTACTCTTGGTATTCTCTTCTGTTCTACTCTATTCTATTCTTCTGTGCCCTTCCCTACTGAATCCCAGTCTAACCTACACTACTCTAATCTATTCAATTTAATTCGATTCCATTCAGTTTGACACCATTCGACCCGATTTGAGACAATTCGACGGGATTCGGTGAGATTCCGCGAGATTTGATGCGTTTTGGTGGGATTTGATGGAATTCGACGAGATCCGATGCAATAGGATGCAATTAAGTGTGTTTTGGCTCGATTTTGCTGGGTTCAGTTTGTCTCTATTTGGCTCGTTTCAGCTCCACTAGGCTCCATTCATCCCGAATCTGGTCGACTCGACTCGATTCGGCTCATTTTGGCCATATGTGGTCCTATTCAGCGTTATTCGGCTCTATTCAACTCTTTTCTACTCTCTGCATCTGTGTTCGAATCCATTTGACTCCATTCCACACCATTCTATTCCATTCTACACTACTGTATTCTACAAAACCCTCCCCCACCCTAGCCTATCCTAATCTAGTCTGCTCTTTTCTAGTCTCCTTTTCTATTTTCTCGATTCCATCCTATGCTACTCTACCATACCCTACACTAAGCTAACCTACCCTGACCTATGCTGTTCTATTCTATTTCCTTCTATTTTCTCTGTTCCACCGTATGCTTCCCTACCCTATGCTACCCCACCGTACCATACTCTACTACTTAGGGTTACTCAATAAGGGTCCTAATTAAGGGGAGTAGTTCGGGCAAGGGTACTCCTTAAGGCAAGTGTACTAGTTCAGGCTACTAGTTAAGGCCAGGCTACTAGTTAAGGCCAGGCTACTAGTTAAGGCATGGGTACTTGTTGAGGGTACTGGTTAAGGCAAGGGTACCAGTTCAGGCTACTTGTTAAGGACATACTACTAGTGAAGGCAAGGGTACTAGTGAAGACTACTGGTTAAGGCAAGGGTACTTGTTAGGACTACTAGTTAAGGCAAGGGTACTAGATTAGGCTAAGAGTTCAGGCAAGGGTACTCGTTCAGATTACTGACTTAGGGTACTCTTCAAGACTAGTTGTCTAGGCTACTGCTCTATGCCACTAGTCTAGCTGACTAGTCCAGCTTACTAGTCTAGGCTTCTACTCTAGCCTTCTCTTGTCTACTCTAATGTAGTCTACTTGCATCTACCCTAGTCTTCCTATCATAAACTACCCTACCCTAACCTATTCTAATCGATTCCATTTGATTCGATTCAAAGCATTTCGATGCGACCGGACACCATCACGCTTGAGTCGGCTCGATTCCGCAACATCAGCTCGATTCAGCTCGATTTGGCTCGAATCGCTTCAATTCAGCTCGTTTCCACTCGGTTCAGCCTTATTCGGCCCTATTTGGCTCGATTCGACTCTTTTCTACTCTATTTGTCTCTGTTCGACTCCATTTGACTCCACTCTTCTCCATTCTACGCTATTCTACTCTATTCTGTTCTACTCTACCCTACGATACTCTAATCTATTCGATTGGATGCGATTCGAAGCAATTCGGTGTGATTCATCTCGTTTTGTTTCCATTTGACTCGATTCGGCCAGAATTGGCTCTATTCAGCTATATCCTGCACTCTTTGACTCTATTTGACTCAATTCTACTCTGCTCTACTCTTGTCTGCTTTACTCTCTCTACTCTACCCTACTGTACTATATTCTATTCTGTACTATTCTGTTCTATTCTACCCACCCGCCCCTCCCCTACCCTTCCCTAATCTATTTGATTAGATTCGATGTGACGTATTTCCACGCGATTTGACGCGATTAGGCTTGAATCAGCTCGATTCAGTTCGAATCGGCTCTATTCGGCTCGACTTGGCTCCATTTCACTCCATTCGGCTCGATTAGGCTCGAATTCCACCGATTCTGCCGGATTCTGCTCAATTAGGCCTTATTTGGGCCTATTCGGCCCTATTCTGCTCTATTAGACTCTTTTGTACTCTGTTCATATCTATCCGTCTCTATTGGACTCCGTTCAACTCCATTCCTCACTATTTTCCTCTCTTCTATTCTACCCTTCCCTACCCTAATCTCTTCTAATCGATTCGATTTGATTTGACGCGATTCGAAGCAACCGGACGTGATTCGTCTCGTTTTGTCTCCACTCGGCTCAATTCGGCTATGTTCTCTCTCTTTGACTCTATTCTATTCTGTTGTATTCTTTCTGTTCTGTTCTATTCTCTCCTGTTCTGTGGTACTCTATTCTATTCTACCCTACCCGACCCAACGGCACCCCACCCGAAACTACCCTACTTTAATCTATTGGATTCAATTCGATTCCGTGCAAAGCGATTTGATAGGACTTGACTGGATTCGGCAAATCTGAAGGGATTTGATGAGATTCCACGCGACTCGACGTGATTCAGTAGGATTCTCTGAGGTTTGACGCAATTCGAAGTTATTCGACGTGATTCGATGGGATTCGACACGATATGAAGCGATTTGACCTTGTTTGATTCAAAACGATGTGACTCGACTCGATTCGACCTGATTCGATTCGACGCTGTTCGGTGACAGTCAGTGCGATTCTGCTTGATTCCACTCGATTAGGTGTGATTCGGCAGTATACAGCTCTTTTCGGCTGTATTCAGCTCCATTCGTCTCTATTCAGCTTATTCGGCTCTATTCGACTGTATTCGACTCTACTCTTTTCCACTCGATTCTACTCGATTCTATTCTGTTCTAATCTCTTCTATTCCACTCTACTCTGTTCTATTCTCCCCTCCCCTCCCCTCCTCTCCCCTTCTCTAATCTATACGTCTCGATTGGATTTGACGCGTTGAACGCGATTCGAGGCGATGAAGCTTGAATCGGCTCGATTCGGCTCGATTTGGCTCTATTCGGCTCAGTTAGGCTCCATTCAGCTTGTTTTGGCTTGAATCGCTTCGAATCTGCTCGATTTGGCCTTCTTCGGCCCTATTCTGCTCTATTCGACTCTTTTCTACTCTATTCGTTTCTACTTGACTCCATTCTACTCCATTCTATTCATTCCACACTATTCTACACTATTCTACTCTATTCTGCTCTACCCTACCCAACACCACCCTAATTTACTCTACTTGCTTCTACACGATTCCTCTCATTTTGTCTGCATTTGGCTCTATTCAGCTCTATTCTACTCTTCTCTACTCTATTGTATTGTTTCTACTCTGTTCTGTACTATTCTACTCTATTCTACCCTACCCTATGCTACCCAACTCTAAGGTATTGTAATCTACTTGATTGGATTTGATTCAACCCATTTCAACGTGATTCGGCTCGATTTGGCTCTGTTCAAATCTATTCTACTCTACTCTATTCCCCTCTACTCTACTCTAGCCTACTCTTTTCTGTATTCGTTCTGTGTTGTTCTGTTCTATTTTGTTGTGTTCTGTTCTGTTTTATTCTATTCTACTCTATTCTACCCTACTCTAGCCTACCCGAACCTCCCCTACTCTAGTCTATTCAATTGAATTCGAGAAATTTTGACGTGACTAGGGGCCGAATCGGTGTGATTCATGTCCATTCGGCTCCATTTGTCTCGAATAGTGTCGATTCAGCTCGATTAGGCTCGATTTGGCTCCGTTAGGCTCGATTCACTGGATTCGGCTCGATTTCTCTCAATTCAGCTCGATTTGGCCCTCTCTGGCCCTCTTCGGCTCTCTTCAGCTCTTTTCTACTCTACTCGATTCCATTGCACACCATTCTACTCCACTCTACGCTCTTCTACTATTCCCTACTGTAATTGATTCGATGGGATTCGACGCCATTCAACGCGATTTGTCTCGTTTCGTCTCCATTCAGCTTGATTCGACTCTGTTCTACTCTACTCTATTCTACTCTACACTATTCTGCTCTGCTCTACCCTTTTCTACTCTATTCTATTGTATCCTTTCCATTCTCTTCTACTGTGTTCAAGTCTACTCTATTCCATCCTACCCTAATCTAATCTATTCTACTGGATTCGATTCCACGCATCTCCATGCGATTCGGCTCAAATCGGCTCCTTTCCACTCCATTCATCCCCAATCGGCTCAAATCGGTTCGATTCAGCTCTAATCGGCTCCATTCGGCTCTAGTCAGCTCGAATAGGCTCTATTCAGCTCGATTCGGCTCTATTAGACTCTACTCAACTCTATTATCTCTTTTCGACTCCACTCGACTCCATGCTGCACCATTCTACTCCATCCTAAACTATTCTCTACTGTATTGTATTGTACTCTACCCTACTCTAGTCTATTCTAATTGATTGGATTGGATTGGATTGGAATTGATCAGATTCAATGCAATTCGACGGGATTCGACGCGATACGGCACGATTCCACGGGATTCGGTGTGATTCCTCTTGGTTTCTATCCATTTAGCTCTTTTGGGCTCTATTTGGCCCTATTCGACAATGTTTGACTCTGCTCTACTCTACTCTTCTATACTCTGCTCGTCTCGACCCTATTCTTTCAGTTCTGTTCTGTTCTGTTCTACTGCACTCTATTCTACCCTACCCTACCCTAACTTAGCCTACTGTAATCTGTTCTATGCTATTCGACACACTTGAATGGGATTCGACCTGATTCGGGTCATATCGGCTCGATTCATCTCCTTTCTGCTCCATTAAACTCGATTCGGTTCTATTCGGCTCTTTTCCACTCTATTCGGCTCTTTTTGGCAGTATTCGACTCTATTTGACTCTAGTCTACTCGATTCTTTCTGTTCTGTTCTATTCTACTCTATTCTATTCTTCTCTACCCTACCCTAACCTTACCTTCCCCACACTAATCTATTTGATTCGATTCGACACGTTTCAAACGACTCGACATGATTCATCTCGATTCACCTTGAATTTGGTCAATTCGGCTGTATTCAGCTCTGTTTGGCTCTTTTCGGCTCTCTTCAGCTCAATTTGACTCTATTCTACTGGACCCGACTCTACTTAATTCTATTCTCTTCTTTCTATTGTGTTGTGTTGTGTTGTAGTCTAGCCTCTCCTGCCGTACCCTCCTCTACTCTATTCGATTCAACGCATTTCGACGCGATTCCATGTGATTAGGCTTGAATCGGCTCGATTTAGCTCTATTTGGCTTGAATTGGGTCAATTCGTCTCGATTCTGCTCAATTCAGCATAATTAGGCTCGAGTGAACCTTATTCAGCCCTGTTCAGCTCTACTCAACGCTTTCTACTTTATTTGTCTCTATTTGGCTCCATTCAACTCCCTTCCACAGCATTCTACTCTTTTCTACTCTATTCTATTCTGTTCTAGCCTACGCTACTCTAATCTATTCTAATCGATTCGATTCATCACGATTTGTCTCCTTTCCTCTCCATTCGAATCGATTGGGCTTGAATTGGATCTATTCATCTATATTCTGCACTACCCGACTCTGACTATTCCACTCTACTCAACTCTACTCCATTCTACTCTTGGTATTCTCTTCTGTTCTACTCTATTCTATTCTTCTGTGCCCTTCCCTACTGAATCCCAGTCTAACCTACACTACTCTAATCTATTCAATTTAATTCGATTCCATTCAGTTTGACACCATTCGACCCGATTTGAGACAATTCGACGGGATTCGGTGAGATTCCGCGAGATTTGATGCGTTTTGGTGGGATTTGATGGAATTCGACGAGATCCGATGCAATAGGATGCAATTAAGTGTGTTTTGGCTCGATTTTGCTGGGTTCAGTTTGTCTCTATTTGGCTCGTTTCAGCTCCACTAGGCTCCATTCATCCCGAATCTGGTCGACTCGACTCGATTCGGCTCATTTTGGCCATATGTGGTCCTATTCAGCGTTATTCGGCTCTATTCAACTCTTTTCTACTCTCTGCATCTGTGTTCGAATCCATTTGACTCCATTCCACACCATTCTATTCCATTCTACACTACTGTATTCTACAAAACCCTCCCCCACCCTAGCCTATCCTAATCTAGTCTGCTCTTTTCTAGTCTCCTTTTCTATTTTCTCGATTCCATCCTATGCTACTCTACCATACCCTACACTAAGCTAACCTACCCTGACCTATGCTGTTCTATTCTATTTCCTTCTATTTTCTCTGTTCCACCGTATGCTTCCCTACCCTATGCTACCCCACCGTACCATACTCTACTACTTAGGGTTACTCAATAAGGGTCCTAATTAAGGGGAGTAGTTCGGGCAAGGGTACTCCTTAAGGCAAGTGTACTAGTTCAGGCTACTAGTTAAGGCCAGGCTACTAGTTAAGGCCAGGCTACTAGTTAAGGCATGGGTACTTGTTGAGGGTACTGGTTAAGGCAAGGGTACCAGTTCAGGCTACTTGTTAAGGACATACTACTAGTGAAGGCAAGGGTACTAGTGAAGACTACTGGTTAAGGCAAGGGTACTTGTTAGGACTACTAGTTAAGGCAAGGGTACTAGATTAGGCTAAGAGTTCAGGCAAGGGTACTCGTTCAGATTACTGACTTAGGGTACTCTTCAAGACTAGTTGTCTAGGCTACTGCTCTATGCCACTAGTCTAGCTGACTAGTCCAGCTTACTAGTCTAGGCTTCTACTCTAGCCTTCTCTTGTCTACTCTAATGTAGTCTACTTGCATCTACCCTAGTCTTCCTATCATAAACTACCCTACCCTAACCTATTCTAATCGATTCCATTTGATTCGATTCAAAGCATTTCGATGCGACCGGACACCATCACGCTTGAGTCGGCTCGATTCCGCAACATCAGCTCGATTCAGCTCGATTTGGCTCGAATCGCTTCAATTCAGCTCGTTTCCACTCGGTTCAGCCTTATTCGGCCCTATTTGGCTCGATTCGACTCTTTTCTACTCTATTTGTCTCTGTTCGACTCCATTTGACTCCACTCTTCTCCATTCTACGCTATTCTACTCTATTCTGTTCTACTCTACCCTACGATACTCTAATCTATTCGATTGGATGCGATTCGAAGCAATTCGGTGTGATTCATCTCGTTTTGTTTCCATTTGACTCGATTCGGCCAGAATTGGCTCTATTCAGCTATATCCTGCACTCTTTGACTCTATTTG
The DNA here is from genome assembly GCF_030014295.1 of Loxodonta africana. Classification (NCBI taxonomy): domain Eukaryota; kingdom Metazoa; phylum Chordata; class Mammalia; order Proboscidea; family Elephantidae; genus Loxodonta; species Loxodonta africana. The sequence goes on along the minus strand of NW_026974949.1, from coordinate 304,286 downwards.
ACTCAATTCTACTCTGCTCTACTCTTGTCTGCTTTACTCTCTCTACTCTACCCTACTGTACTATATTCTATTCTGTACTATTCTGTTCTATTCTACCCACCCGCCCCTCCCCTACCCTTCCCTAATCTATTTGATTAGATTCGATGTGACGTATTTCCACGCGATTTGACGCGATTAGGCTTGAATCAGCTCGATTCAGTTCGAATCGGCTCTATTCGGCTCGACTTGGCTCCATTTCACTCCATTCGGCTCGATTAGGCTCGAATTCCACCGATTCTGCCGGATTCTGCTCAATTAGGCCTTATTTGGGCCTATTCGGCCCTATTCTGCTCTATTAGACTCTTTTGTACTCTGTTCATATCTATCCGTCTCTATTGGACTCCGTTCAACTCCATTCCTCACTATTTTCCTCTCTTCTATTCTACCCTTCCCTACCCTAATCTCTTCTAATCGATTCGATTTGATTTGACGCGATTCGAAGCAACCGGACGTGATTCGTCTCGTTTTGTCTCCACTCGGCTCAATTCGGCTATGTTCTCTCTCTTTGACTCTATTCTATTCTGTTGTATTCTTTCTGTTCTGTTCTATTCTCTCCTGTTCTGTGGTACTCTATTCTATTCTACCCTACCCGACCCAACGGCACCCCACCCGAACCTACCCTACTTTAATCTATTGGATTCAATTCGATTCCGTGCAAAGCGATTTGATAGGACTTGACTGGATTCGGCAAATCTGAAGGGATTTGATGAGATTCCACGCGACTCGACGTGATTCAGTAGGATTCTCTGAGGTTTGACGCAATTCGAAGTTATTCGACGTGATTCGATGGGATTCGACACGATATGAAGCGATTTGACCTTGTTTGATTCAAAACGATGTGACTCGACTCGATTCGACCTGATTCGATTCGACGCTGTTCGGTGACAGTCAGTGCGATTCTGCTTGATTCCGCTCGATTAGGTGTGATTCGGCAGTATACAGCTCTTTTCGGCTGTATTCAGCTCCATTCGTCTCTATTCAGCTTATTCGGCTCTATTCGACTGTATTCGACTCTACTCTTTTCCACTCGATTCTACTCGATTCTATTCCTTCTATTCTGTTCTAATCTCTTCTATTCCACTCTACTCTGTTCTATTCTCCCCTCCCCTCCCCTCCCCTTCTCTAATCTATACGTCTCGATTGGATTTGACGCGTTGAACGCGATTCGAGGCGATGAAGCTTGAATCGGCTCGATTCAGCTCGATTTGGCTCTATTCGGCTCAGTTAGGCTCCATTCAGCTTGTTTTGGCTTGAATCGCTTCGAATCTGCTCGATTTGGCCTTCTTCGGCCCTATTCTGCTCTATTCGACTCTTTTCTACTCTATTCGTTTCTATTTGACTCCATTCTACTCCATTCTATTCATTCCACACTATTCTACACTATTCTACTCTATTCTGCTCTACCCTACCCAACACCACCCTAATTTACTCTACTTGCTTCTACACGATTCCTCTCATTTTGTCTGCATTTGGCTCTATTCAGCTCTATTCTACTCTTCTCTACTCTATTGTATTGTTTCTACTCTGTTCTGTACTATTCTACTCTATTCTACCCTACCCTATGCTACCCAACTCTAAGGTATTGTAATCCACTTGATTGGATTTGATTCAACCCATTTCAACGTGATTCGGCTCGATTTGGCTCTGTTCAAATCTATTCTACTCTACTCTATTCCCCTCTACTCTACTCTAGCCTACTCTTTTCTGTATTCGTTCTGTGTTGTTCTGTTCTATTTTGTTGTGTTCTGTTCTGTTTTATTCTATTCTACTCTATTCTACCCTACTCTAGCCTACCCGAACCTCCCCTACTCTAGTCTATTCAATTGAATTCGAGAAATTTTGACGTGACTAGGGGCCGAATCGGTGTGATTCATGTCCATTCGGCTCCATTTGTCTCGAATAGTGTCGATTCAGCTCGATTAGGCTCGATTTGGCTCCGTTAGGCTCGATTCACTGGATTCGGCTCGATTTCTCTCAATTCAGCTCGATTTGGCCCTCTCTGGCCCTCTTCGGCTCTCTTCAGCTCTTTTCTACTCTACTCGATTCCATTGCACACCATTCTACTCCACTCTACGCTCTTCTACTATTCCCTACTGTAATTGATTCGATGGGATTCGACGCCATTCGACGCGATTTGTCTCGTTTCGTCTCCATTCAGCTTGATTCGACTCTGTTCTACTCTACTCTATTCTACTCTACACTATTCTGCTCTGCTCTACCCTTTTCTACTCTATTCTATTGTATCCTTTCCATTCTCTTCTACTGTGTTCAAGTCTACTCTATTCCATCCTACCCTAATCTAATCTATTCTACTGGATTCGATTCCACGCATCTCCATGCGATTCGGCTCAAATCGGCTCCTTTCCACTCCATTCATCCCCAATCGGCTCAAATCGGTTCGATTCAGCTCTAATCGGCTCCATTCGGCTCTAGTCAGCTCGAATAGGCTCTATTCAGCTCGATTCGGCTCTATTAGACTCTACTCAACTCTATTATCTCTTTTCGACTCCACTCGACTCCATGCTGCACCATTCTACTCCATCCTAAACTATTCTCTACTGTATTGTATTGTACTCTACCCTACTCTAGTCTATTCTAATTGATTGGATTGGATTGGATTGGAATTGATCAGATTCAATGCAATTCGACGGGATTCGACGCGATACGGCACGATTCCACGGGATTCGGTGTGATTCCTCTTGGTTTCTATCCATTTAGCTCTTTTGGGCTCTATTTGGCCCTATTCGACAATGTTTGACTCTGCTCTACTCTACTCTTCTATACTCTGCTCGTCTCGACCCTATTCTTTCAGTTCTGTTCTGTTCTGTTCTACTGCACTCTATTCTACCCTACCCTACCCTAACTTAGCCTACTGTAATCTGTTCTATGCTATTCGACACACTTGAATGGGATTCGACCTGATTCGGGTCATATCGGCTCGATTCATCTCCTTTCTGCTCCATTAAACTCGATTCGGTTCTATTCGGCTCTTTTCCACTCTATTCGGCTCTTTTTGGCAGTATTCGACTCTATTTGACTCTAGTCTACTCGATTCTTTCTGTTCTGTTCTATTCTACTCTATTCTATTCTTCTCTACCCTACCCTAACCTTACCTTCCCCACACTAATCTATTTGATTCGATTCGACACGTTTCAAACGACTCGACATGATTCATCTCGATTCACCTTGAATTTGGTCAATTCGGCTGTATTCAGCTCTGTTTGGCTCTTTTCGGCTCTCTTCAGCTCAATTTGACTCTATTCTACTGGACCCGACTCTACTTAATTCTATTCTCTTCTTTCTATTGTGTTGTGTTGTGTTGTAGTCTAGCCTCTCCTGCCGTACCCTCCTCTACTCTAATCTATTCGATTCAACGCATTTCGACGCGATTCCATGTGATTAGGCTTGAATCGGCTCGATTTAGCTCTATTTGGCTTGAATTGGGTCAATTCGTCTCGATTCTGCTCAATTCAGCATAATTAGGCTCGAGTGAACCTTATTCAGCCCTGTTCAGCTCTACTCAACGCTTTCTACTTTATTTGTCTCTATTTGGCTCCATTCAACTCCCTTCCACAGCATTCTACTCTTTTCTACTCTATTCTATTCTGTTCTAGCCTACGCTACTCTAATCTATTCTAATCGATTCGATTCATCACGATTTGTCTCCTTTCCTCTCCATTCGAATCGATTGGGCTTGAATTGGATCTATTCATCTATATTCTGCACTACCCGACTCTGACTATTCCACTCTACTCAACTCTACTCCATTCTACTCTTGGTATTCTCTTCTGTTCTACTCTATTCTATTCTTCTGTGCCCTTCCCTACTGAATCCCAGTCTAACCTACACTACTCTAATCTATTCAATTTAATTCGATTCCATTCAGTTTGACACCATTCGACCCGATTTGAGACAATTCGACGGGATTCGGTGAGATTCCGCGAGATTTGATGCGTTTTGGTGGGATTTGATGGAATTCGACGAGATCCGATGCAATAGGATGCAATTAAGTGTGTTTTGGCTCGATTTTGCTGGGTTCAGTTTGTCTCTATTTGGCTCGTTTCAGCTCCACTAGGCTCCATTCATCCCGAATCTGGTCGACTCGACTCGGTTCGGCTCATTTTGGCCATATGTGGTCCTATTCAGCGTTATTCGGCTCTATTCAACTCTTTTCTACTCTCTGCATCTGTGTTCGAATCCATTTGACTCCATTCCACACCATTCTATTCCATTCTACACTACTGTAT
>NW_026974948.1:300000-401106 GCF_030014295.1 Loxodonta africana | reverse complement strand
ATTAGAGAGATAGTATTCTCAGGCCCCTCATACTTGTGATGTGTCTCAGGGGCAGAAGGAAGAGATTTCTCCAAATGAACACATACACAGAGGGGCCATAGATGCTGAGGAAGGGCGCCTTGCCTACTGATATCCTAGCGTAAGTGGAAAAGTGGAACCTGCCTGCCGGCCCAGTGTGTGGAACGTGTCCACATCAGGGGCTGCCTACTGTGAGGTGATTCCCTGGGTGCCCTGGATTTTGTGGCCCAAAAGAGAAGGGGCCGTCGTGTGTCCATGGGTCAAATGGAGGGCACTGCGGAAGTGGCCGCTTAGGCTGGACCTCTCCTATTGGCTGGGTGTTTGTGACCCGTCCCCGTCAGAAGTTCCGGCCAGCCTTGCGGTGGCTGTCTCCATGGTGATTGGGAAAGAAGCCTTAGGCCCCGCACTCAGCCTTCACCTGGCCTACCTGGCCTCTTTAGCCTCATCTAGACCGCTGTGTGGATGAAAGAATGAATGTCGGCCAATGACCACATGTCCTCGTTGCCTTTGAAGGATTAGGCTCCTTGCCTGGGCAGAAGACAGCCAAGGTCAGCCTGAGCCTAGACACCTGGTGACCTGTGACACTGCAGGCAGTGAGAGATGTTGATTTTCATGCTCATGTATCCGCAGGTGGCGGATTCAGAGTGGTCGGAGAAGAAGTGTAACTCGGGATGACACACACACGAGGGCACGGGCCAAAGGTCAGGGAAAATAGCTGAGGTCGTGGAGCTCTAGCGGAGCCAGTGTAGGGCCCAGGCCTCCCTCCTGTACGTGGCAAAGAGGTGATCCATATGCCGCCATGCGCAGACTCTGGACTGCTGGGGCCCTGGACGCCCGGATTGCGGCCTTGTCTTCGGAGAAGTGACACACATGCACTGTGCCAGCGGAGGCTGTGGCCCAGCAGAGGGCAAACTCTTGAAAATGGAGGCTTCAGTTGACTTTGCCTGTGCTCTCCTTTGGCTGAGTGCCATCGTGTGTTTCCTAGCAGGAGAAGGCATTCGTGGAGAGAGGCGGATTCCACGTGTGCAGGCAAAGTGTGTGCTGAGATGATGAGTGGCTGGAGACCAGGGTGGACTCTTCAGACCCAGGATAGACCTCTGGCAGGTATGTGTCAATGTTTTCTGCCCATGGCACTCAGCCGGGTATTTGCATAGAATGTTCTCCGCGGAATTAGTAGTCTCCGGAGAGGCTGCTGCATGTCAGCAAGCTTCACCTGGCCAGGTCCGCCCGTGATGTGGCTACCCAATCAATGGCTACTCTCTAGACCTTCCAGATAGACTAGCAGATCTTCTCTGCCCATGGGCAACCAGTAGAGCCAGAGGCCTTCCCCCTTTGCTCTTTGGTCTCTAGGCCCTCTGTCAGGCACTCCAAGGTGTGAAGTGACAAGGGGGAGAAGGAAGAGATTTCAGAGAACGAACACAAGCAGAGAGAGACAGAGAGAGGCAAGAGATGCTGAGTGGGGATGCCTTGCGTAGTGATATCCTGAGAAAGTGGGAAAGAGGTACCTGGCCTGCTGTGCCAATGCCCTGAAGCAGTCCGCACCAGGGGCTCCCTTGTGCCTGCGTAGCCTTTCCCAGGGTGTGCTCAAATCCTGTGGCCACTAGGTGTCATAGGTCACAATGGAGGGCCCTGTGTCATCTGCCTGGCGGGCCGGATCTCTGCCATTGGCTCAAGTCTTGTCAGCAGGCCCATCACAAGCTCCGCCCACTCTTGCGGTGGGGGGACTGTCTCTATGGTGATGGCAAAGGAGCCTCAGCCCCGCCCACCTGGCTTGACTTCACCTACCTGGCCCGCTGACCCTCACTCAGACCTGTGTGTTGCTCCAAATGAATGTCCGCCAGTGCCCGGGTGTCAGCATCTGGGATAAAGGATTGGGGACCTTGCCTGGGGCAGAAGGCAGCCTAGGTCAGCGGGTACCTGGAAGTCTACTGCCTTGTGACACTGCTGCCAGTGACAAATGGTGACTCCCACACTCACACATCCCCTGGTGGCAGAATGATAGTGATGGGTGGAGAAACATCGCTCCGGAGCACACGTTCCGTGGGGCACCAGCCAAAGCAAAGGCCAGGGCCGGTAGTGGACGTCGTGGAGCTGAATGGCGAGCCAGTGAAGGGCCCAAGGATCCCTCCTGTATGTGGCGAACAGGTCATCCGTGTCCCCCCGTCCATAAAGCATGGGACTGCTGGGGCCCAGGCTGCCAGGATTTCGGCCTTGCCTTCGGAGCCCGGCCACATACGCGGCCTTGCAGCGGAGGCGGGGACATGTAGACAGCCAAAATTTGGAAAATGGCAGTGTTTCCTCGATTTCCCTGGCATCGGCCTTTTTGAGCGGCTTGCTTTTTTTCCTGGTAGGATAGGGCCCTGCCGGAGAAAGGCAGGATTACGTGTGCAGGAAAGGTGTGTGCTGAGAGGGTGACGACGTTGAGACCATGTTGGGATCTTTAGTCCCAGGAGAGGCCCCTGGAGGGTGTGGGTCAGTGTTCTCTACCCATCCCACTTGGCGGGGGGAGGTTTTCACCATACAAAGCAGCAGCGGAATTATTCGTCGCCGGAAGGGTTGCATCTGCCCACAAGCTCCACCTGGCCAGAGTCCGCCCCTACTGTATTGTCCATGTCAGTCAACAGAAGCTAAGACCTTCCAGAGAGACTACCTGCTCTTCTCTACCCACGGGGAAGCACTACAGCCAGAAGCCTCCCCCGTTTCATGTCTAGGCTCTCTCTCAGGCCCCTCATACTTGTGATGTGTCTCAGGGGCAGAAGGAAGAGATTTCTCCGAATGAACACATACACAGAGGGGCCATAGATGCTGAGGAAGGGCGCCTTGCCTACTGATATCCTAGCGTAAGTGGAAAAGTGGAACCTGCCTGCCGGCCCAGTGTGTGGAACGTGTCCACATCAGGGGCTGCCTACTGTGAGGTGATTCCCTGGGTGCCCTGGATTTTGTGGCCCAAAAGAGAAGGGGCCGTCGTGTGTCCATGGGTCAAATGGAGGGCACTGCGGAAGTGGCCGCTTAGGCTGGACCTCTCCTATTGGCTGGGTGTTTGTGACCCGTCCCCGTCAGAAGTTCCGGCCAGCCTTGCGGTGGCTGTCTCCATGGTGATTGGGAAAGAAGCCTTAGGCCCCGCACTCAGCCTTCACCTGGCCTACCTGGCCTCTTTAGCCTCATCTAGACCGCTGTGTGGATGAAAGAATGAATGTCGGCCAATGACCACATGTCCTCGTTGCCTTTGAAGGATTAGGCTCCTTGCCTGGGCAGAAGACAGCCAAGGTCAGCCTGAGCCTAGACACCTGGTGACCTGTGACACTGCAGGCAGTGAGAGATGTTGATTTTCATGCTCATGTATCCGCAGGTGGCGGATTCAGAGTGGTCGGAGAAGAAGTGTAACTCGGGATGACACACACACGAGGGCACGGGCCAAAGGTCAGGGAAAATAGCTGAGGTCGTGGAGCTCTAGCGGAGCCAGTGTAGGGCCCAGGCCTCCCTCCTGTACGTGGCAAAGAGGTGATCCATATGCCGGCATGCGCAGACTCTGGACTGCTGGGGCCCTGGACGCCCGGATTGCGGCCTTGTCTTCGGAGAAGTGACACACATGCACTGTGCCAGCGGAGGCTGTGGCCCAGCAGAGGGCAAACTCTTGAAAATGGAGACTTCAGTTGACTTTGCCTGTGCTCTCCTTTGGCTGAGTGCCATCGTGTGTTTCCTAGCAGGAGAAGGCATTCGTGGAGAGAGGCGGATTCCACGTGTGCAGGCAAAGGGTGTGCTGAGATGATGAGTGGCTGGAGACCAGGGTGGACTCTTCAGACCCAGGATAGACCTCTGGCAGGTATGTGTCAATGTTTTCTGCCCATGGCACTCAGCCGGGTATTTGCATAGAATGTTCTCCGCGGAATTAGTAGTCTCCGGAGAGGCTGCTGCATGTCAGCAAGCTTCACCTGGCCAGGTCCGCCCGTGATGTGGCTCCCCAATCAATGGCTACTCTCTAGACCTTCCAGATAGACTAGCAGATCTTCTCTGCCCATGGGCAACCAGTAGAGCCAGAGGCCTTCCCCCTTTGCTCTTTGGTCTCTAGGCCCTCTGTCAGGCACTCCAAGGTGTGAAGTGACAAGGGGGAGAAGGAAGAGATTTCAGAGAACGAAGACAAGCAGAGAGAGACAGAGAGAGGCAAGAGATGCTGAGTGGGGACGCCTTGCGTAGTGATATCCTGAGGCAAGTGGGAAAGAGGTACCTGGCCTGCTGTGCCAATGCCCTGAAGCAGTCCGCACCAGGGGCTCCCTTGTGCCTGCGTAGCCTTTCCCAGGGTGTGCTCAAATCCTGTGGCCACTAGGTGTCATAGGTCACAATGGAGGGCCCTGTGTCATCTGCCTGGCGGGCCGGATCTCTGCCATTGGCTCAAGTCTTGTCAGCAGGCCCATCACAAGCTCCGCCCACTCTTGCGGTGGGGGGACTGTCTCTATGGTGATGGCAAAGGAGCCTCAGCCCCGCCCACCTGGCCTTGACTTCACCTACCTGGCCCGCTGACCCTCACTCAGACCTGTGTGTTGCTCCAAATGAATGTCCGCCAGTGCCCGGGTGTCAGCATCTGGGATAAAGGATTGGGGACCTTGCCTGGGGCAGAAGGCAGCCTAGGTCAGCGGGTACCTGGAAGTCTACTGCCTTGTGACACTGCTGCCAGTGACAAATGGTGACTCCCACACTCACACATCCCCTGGTGGCAGAATGATAGTGATGGGTGGAGAAACATCGCTCCGGAGCACACGTTCCGTGGGGCACCAGCCAAAGCAAAGGCCAGGGCCGGTAGTGGACGTCGTGGAGCTGAATGGCGAGCCAGTGAAGGGCCCAAGGATCCCTCCTGTATGTGGCGAACAGGTCATCCGTGTCCCCCCGTCCATAAAGCATGGGACTGCTGGGGCCCAGGCTGCCAGGATTTCGGCCTTGCCTTCGGAGCCCGGCCACATACGCGGCCTTGCAGCGGAGGCGGGGACATGTAGACAGCCAAAATTTGGAAAATGGCAGTGTTTCCTCGATTTCCCTGGCATCGGCCTTTTTGAGCGGCTTGCTTTTTTTCCTGGTAGGATAGGGCCCTGCCGGAGAAAGGCAGGATTACGTGTGCAGGAAAGGTGTGTGCTGAGAGGGTGACGACGTTGAGACCATGTTGGGATCTTTAGTCCCAGGAGAGGCCCCTGGAGGGTGTGGGTCAGTGTTCTCTACCCATCCCACTTGGCGGGGGGAGGTTTTCACCATACAAAGCAGCAGCGGAATTATTCGTCGCCAGAGGGGTTGCATCTGCCCCCAAGCTCCACCTGGCCAGAGTCCGCCCCTACTGTATTGTCCATGTCAGTCAACAGAAGCTAAGACCTTCCAGAGAGACTACCTGCTCTTCTCTACCCACGGGGAAGCACTACAGCCAGAAGCCTCCCCCGTTTCATGTCTAGGCTCTCTCTCAGGCCCCTCATACTTGTGATGTGTCTCAGGGGCAGAAGGAAGAGATTTCTCCGAATGAACACATACACAGAGGGGCCATAGATGCTGAGGAAGGGCGCCTTGCCTACTGATATCCTAGCGTAAGTGGAAAAGTGGAACCTGCCTGCCGGCCCAGTGTGTGGAACGTGTCCACATCAGGGGCTGCCTACTGTGAGGTGATTCCCTGGGTGCCCTGGATTTTGTGGCCCAAAAGAGAAGGGGCCGTCGTGTGTCCATGGGTCAAATGGAGGGCACTGCGGAAGTGGCCGCTTAGGCTGGACCTCTCCTATTGGCTGGGTGTTTGTGACCCGTCCCCGTCAGAAGTTCCGGCCAGCCTTGCGGTGGCTGTCTCCATGGTGATTGGGAAAGAAGCCTTAGGCCCCGCACTCAGCCTTCACCTGGCCTACCTGGCCTCTTTAGCCTCATCTAGACCGCTGTGTGGATGAAAGAATGAATGTCGGCCAATGACCACATGTCCTCGTTGCCTTTGAAGGATTAGGCTCCTTGCCTGGGCAGAAGACAGCCAAGGTCAGCCTGAGCCTAGACACCTGGTGACCTGTGACACTGCAGGCAGTGAGAGATGTTGATTTTCATGCTCATGTATCCGCAGGTGGCGGATTCAGAGTGGTCGGAGAAGAAGTGTAACTCGGGATGACACACACACGAGGGCACGGGCCAAAGGTCAGGGAAAATAGCTGAGGTCGTGGAGCTCTAGCGGAGCCAGTGTAGGGCCCAGGCCTCCCTCCTGTACGTGGCAAAGAGGTGATCCATATGCCGCCATGCGCAGACTCTGGACTGCTGGGGCCCTGGACGCCCGGATTGCGGCCTTGTCTTCGGAGAAGTGACACACATGCACTGTGCCAGCGGAGGCTGTGGCCCAGCAGAGGGCAAACTCTTGAAAATGGAGGCTTCAGTTGACTTTGCCTGTGCTCTCCTTTGGCTGAGTGCCATCGTGGGTTTCCTAGCAGGAGAAGGCATTCGTGGAGAGAGGCGGATTCCACGTGTGCAGGCAAAGTGTGTGCTGAGATGATGAGTGGCTGGAGACCAGGGTGGACTCTTCAGACCCAGGATAGACCTCTGGCAGGTATGTGTCAATGTTTTCTGCCCATGGCACTCAGCCGGGTATTTGCATAGAATGTTCTCCGCGGAATTAGTAGTCTCCGGAGAGGCTGCTGCATGTCAGCAAGCTTCACCTGGCCAGGTCCGCCCGTGATGTGGCTCCCCAATCAATGGCTACTCTCTAGACCTTCCAGATAGACTAGCAGATCTTCTCTGCCCATGGGCAACCAGTAGAGCCAGAGGCCTTCCCCCTTTGCTCTTTGGTCTCTAGGCCCTCTGTCAGGCACTCCAAGGTGTGAAGTGACAAGGGGGAGAAGGAAGAGATTTCAGAGAACGAACACAAGCAGAGAGAGACAGAGAGAGGCAAGAGATGCTGAGTGGGGACGCCTTGCGTAGTGATATCCTGAGGCAAGTGGGAAAGAGGTACCTGGCCTGCTGTGCCAATGCCCTGAAGCAGTCCGCACCAGGGGCTCCCTTGTGCCTGCGTAGCCTTTCCCAGGGTGTGCTCAAATCCTGTGGCCACTAGGTGTCATAGGTCACAATGGAGGGCCCTGTGTCATCTGCCTGGCGGGCCGGATCTCTGCCATTGGCTCAAGTCTTGTCAGCAGGCCCATCACAAGCTCCGCCCACTCTTGCGGTGGGGGGACTGTCTCTATGGTGATGGCAAAGGAGCCTCAGCCCCGCCCACCTGGCCTTGACTTCACCTACCTGGCCCGCTGACCCTCACTCAGACCTGTGTGTTGCTCCAAATGAATGTCCGCCAGTGCCCGGGTGTCAGCATCTGGGATAAAGGATTGGGGACCTTGCCTGGGGCAGAAGGCAGCCTAGGTCAGCGGGTACCTGGAAGTCTACTGCCTTGTGACACTGCTGCCAGTGACAAATGGTGACTCCCACACTCACACATCCCCTGGTGGCAGAATGATAGTGATGGGTGGAGAAACATCGCTCCGGAGCACACGTTCCGTGGGGCACCAGCCAAAGCAAAGGCCAGGGCCGGAAGTGGACGTCGTGGAGCTGAATGGCGAGCCAGTGAGGGGCCCAAGGATCCCTCCTGTATGTGGCGAACAGGTCATCCGTGTCCCCCCGTCCATAAACCATGGGACTGCTGGGGCCCAGGCTGCCAGGATTTCGGCCTTGCCTTCGGAGCCCGGCCACATACGCGGCCTTGCAGCGGAGGCGGGGACATGTAGACAGCCAAAATTTGGAAAATGGCAGTGTTTCCTCGATTTCCCTGGCATCGGCCTTTTTGAGCGGCTTGCTTTTTTTCCTGGTAGGATAGGGCCCTGCCGGAGAAAGGCAGGATTACGTGTGCAGGAAAGGTGTGTGCTGAGAGGGTGACGACGTTGAGACCATGTTGGGATCTTTAGTCCCAGGAGAGGCCCCTGGAGGGTGTGGGTCAGTGTTCTCTACCCATCCCACTTGGCGGGGGGAGGTTTTCACCATACAAAGCAGCAGCGGAATTATTCGTCGCCAGAGGGGTTGCATCTGCCCCCAAGCTCCACCTGGCCAGAGTCCGCCCCTACTGTATTGTCCATGTCAGTCAACAGAAGCTAAGACCTTCCAGAGAGACTACCTGCTCTTCTCTACCCACGGGGAAGCACTACAGCCAGAAGCCTCCCCCGTTTCATGTCTAGGCTCTCTCTCAGGACCCTCATACTTGTGATGTGTCTCAGGGGCAGAAGGAAGAGATTTCTCCGAATGAACACATACACAGAGGGGCCATAGATGCTGAGGAAGGGCGCCTTGCCTACTGAAATCCTAGCGTAAGTGGAAAAGTGGAACCTGCCTGCCGGCCCAGTGTGTGGAACGTGTCCACATCAGGGGCTGCCTACTGTGAGGTGATTCCCTGGGTGCCCTGGATTTTGTGGCCCAAAAGAGAAGGGGCCGTCGTGTGTCCATGGGTCAAATGGAGGGCACTGCGGAAGTGGCCGCTTAGGCTGGACCTCTCCTATTGGCTGGGTGTTTGTGACCCGTCCCCGTCAGAAGTTCCGGCCAGCCTTGCGGTGGCTGTCTCCATGGTGATTGGGAAAGAAGCCTTAGGCCCCGCACTCAGCCTTCACCTGGCCTACCTGGCCTCTTTAGCCTCATCTAGACCGCTTTGTGGATGAAAGAATGAATGTCGGCCAATGACCACATGTCCTCGTTGCCTTTGAAGGATTAGGCTCCTTGCCTGGGCAGAAGACAGCCAAGGTCAGCCTGAGCCTAGACACCTGGTGACCTGTGACACTGCAGGCAGTGAGAGATGTTGATTTTCATGCTCATGTATCCGCAGGTGGCGGATTCAGAGTGGTCGGAGAAGAAGTGTAACTCGGGATGACACACACACGAGGGCACGGGCCAAAGGTCAGGGAAAATAGCTGAGGTCGTGGAGCTCTAGCGGAGCCAGTGTAGGGCCCAGGCCTCCCTCCTGTACGTGGCAAAGAGGTGATCCATATGCCGGCATGCGCAGACTCTGGACTGCTGGGGCCCTGGACGCCCGGATTGCGGCCTTGTCTTCGGAGAAGTGACACACATGTACTGTGCCAGCGGAGGCTGTGGCCCAGCAGAGGGCAAACTCTTGAAAATGGAGGCTTCAGTTGACTTTGCCTGTGCTCTCCTTTGGCTGAGTGCCATCGTGGGTTTCCTAGCAGGAGAAGGCATTCGTGGAGAGAGGCGGATTCCACGTGTGCAGGCAAAGTGTGTGCTGAGATGATGAGTGGCTGGAGACCAGGGTGGACTCTTCAGACCCAGGATAGACCTCTGGCAGGTATGTGTCAATGTTTTCTGCCCATGGCACTCAGCCGGGTATTTGCATAGAATGTTCTCCGCGGAATTAGTAGTCTCCGGAGAGGCTGCTGCATGTCAGCAAGCTTCACCTGGCCAGGTCCGCCCGTGATGTGGCTCCCCAATCAATGGCTACTCTCTAGACCTTCCAGATAGACTAGCAGATCTTCTCTGCCCATGGGCAACCAGTAGAGCCAGAGGCCTTCCCCCTTTGCTCTTTGGTCTCTAGGCCCTCTGTCAGGCACTCCAAGGTGTGAAGTGACAAGGGGGAGAAGGAAGAGATTTCAGAGAACGAACACAAGCAGAGAGAGACAGAGAGAGGCAAGAGATGCTGAGTGGGGACGCCTTGCGTAGTGATATCCTGAGGCAAGTGGGAAAGAGGTACCTGGCCTGCTGTGCCAATGCCCTGAAGCAGTCCGCACCAGGGGCTCCCTTGTGCCTGCGTAGCCTTTCCCAGGGTGTGCTCAAATCCTGTGGCCACTAGGTGTCATAGGTCACAATGGAGGGCCCTGTGTCATCTGCCTGGCGGGCCGGATCTCTGCCATTGGCTCAAGTCTTGTCAGCAGGCCCATCACAAGCTCCGCCCACTCTTGCGGTGGGGGGACTGTCTCTATGGTGATGGCAAAGGAGCCTCAGCCCCGCCCACCTGGCCTTGACTTCACCTACCTGGCCCGCTGACCCTCACTCAGACCTGTGTGTTGCTCCAAATGAATGTCCGCCAGTGCCCGGGTGTCAGCATCTGGGATAAAGGATTGGGGACCTTGCCTGGGGCAGAAGGCAGCCTAGGTCAGCGGGTACCTGGAAGTCTACTGCCTTGTGACACTGCTGCCAGTGACAAATGGTGACTCCCACACTCACACATCCCCTGGTGGCAGAATGATAGTGATGGGTGGAGAAACATCGCTCCGGAGCACACGTTCCGTGGGGCACCAGCCAAAGCAAAGGCCAGGGCCGGAAGTGGACGTCGTGGAGCTGAATGGCAAGCCAGTGAGGGGCCCAAGGATCCCTCCTGTATGTGGCGAACAGGTCATCCGTGTCCCCCCGTCCATAAACCATGGGACTGCTGGGGCCCAGGCTGCCAGGATTTCGGCCTTGCCTTCGGAGCCCGGCCACATACGCGGCCTTGCAGCGGAGGCGGGGACATGTAGACAGCCAAAATTTGGAAAATGGCAGTGTTTCCTCGATTTCCCTGGCATCGGCCTTTTTGAGCGGCTTGCTTTTTTTCCTGGTAGGATAGGGCCCTGCCGGAGAAAGGCAGGATTACGTGTGCAGGAAAGGTGTGTGCTGAGAGGGTGACGACGTTGAGACCATGTTGGGATCTTTAGTCCCAGGAGAGGCCCCTGGAGGGTGTGGGTCAGTGTTCTCTACCCATCCCACTTGGCGGGGGGAGGTTTTCACCATACAAAGCAGCAGCGGAATTATTCGTCGCCAGAGGGGTTGCATCTGCCCCCAAGCTCCACCTGGCCAGAGTCCGCCCCTACTGTATTGTCCATGTCAGTCAACAGAAGCTAAGACCTTCCAGAGAGACTACCTGCTCTTCTCTACCCACGGGGAAGCACTACAGCCAGAAGCCTCCCCCGTTTCATGTCTAGGCTCTCTCTCAGGCCCCTCATACTTGTGATGTGTCTCAGGGGCAGAAGGAAGAGATTTCTCCGAATGAACACATACACAGAGGGGCCATAGATGCTGAGGAAGGGCGCCTTGCCTACTGATATCCTAGCGTAAGTGGAAAAGTGGAACCTGCCTGCCGGCCCAGTGTGTGGAACGTGTCCACATCAGGGGCTGCCTACTGTGAGGTGATTCCCTGGGTGCCCTGGATTTTGTGGCCCAAAAGAGAAGGGGCCGTCGTGTGTCCATGGGTCAAATGGAGGGCACTGCGGAAGTGGCCGCTTAGGCTGGACCTCTCCTATTGGCTGGGTGTTTGTGACCCGTCCCCGTCAGAAGTTCCGGCCAGCCTTGCGGTGGCTGTCTCCATGGTGATTGGGAAAGAAGCCTTAGGCCCCGCACTCAGCCTTCACCTGGCCTACCTGGCCTCTTTAGCCTCATCTAGACCGCTGTGTGGATGAAAGAATGAATGTCGGCCAATGACCACATGTCCTCGTTGCCTTTGAAGGATTAGGCTCCTTGCCTGGGCAGAAGACAGCCAAGGTCAGCCTGAGCCTAGACACCTGGTGACCTGTGACACTGCAGGCAGTGAGAGATGTTGATTTTCATGCTCATGTATCCGCAGGTGGCGGATTCAGAGTGGTCGGAGAAGAAGTGTAACTCGGGATGACACACACACGAGGGCACGGGCCAAAGGTCAGGGAAAATAGCTGAGGTCGTGGAGCTCTAGCGGAGCCAGTGTAGGGCCCAGGCCTCCCTCCTGTACGTGGCAAAGAGGTGATCCATATGCCGGCATGCGCAGACTCTGGACTGCTGGGGCCCTGGACGCCCGGATTGCGGCCTTGTCTTCGGAGAAGTGACACACATGCACTGTGCCAGCGGAGGCTGTGGCCCAGCAGAGGGCAAACTCTTGAAAATGGAGGCTTCAGTTGACTTTGCCTGTGCTCTCCTTTGGCTGAGTGCCATCGTGTGTTTCCTAGCAGGAGAAGGCATTCGTGGAGAGAGGCGGATTCCACGTGTGCAGGCAAAGTGTGTGCTGAGATGATGAGTGGCTGGAGACCAGGGTGGACTCTTCAGACCCAGGATAGACCTCTGGCAGGTATGTGTCAATGTTTTCTGCCCATGGCACTCAGCCGAGTATTTGCATAGAATGTTCTCCGCGGAATTAGTAGTCTCCGGAGAGGCTGCTGCATGTCAGCAAGCTTCACCTGGCCAGGTCCGCCCGTGATGTGGCTACCCAATCAATGGCTACTCTCTAGACCTTCCAGATAGACTAGCAGATCTTCTCTACCCATGGGCAACCAGTAGAGCCAGAGGGCTTCCCCCTTTGCTCTTTGGTCTCTAGGCCCTCTGTCAGGCACTCCAAGGTGTGAAGTGACAAGGGGGAGAAGGAAGAGATTTCAGAGAACGAACACAAGCAGAGAGAGACAGAGAGAGGCAAGAGATGCTGAGTGGGGACGCCTTGAGTAGTGATATCCTGAGGCAAGTGGGAAAGAGGTACCTGGCCTGCTGTGCCAATGCCCTGAAGCAGTCCGCACCAGGGGCTCCCTTGTGCCTGCGTAGCCTTTCCCAGGGTGTGCTCAAATCCTGTGGCCACTAGGTGTCATAGGTCACAATGGAGGGCCCTGTGTCATCTGCCTGGCGGGCCGGATCTCTGCCATTGGCTCAAGTCTTGTCAGCAGGCCCATCACAAGCTCCGCCCACTCTTGCGGTGGGGGGACTGTCTCTATGGTGATGGCAAAGGAGCCTCAGCCCCGCCCACCTGGCCTTGACTTCACCTACCTGGCCCGCTGACCCTCACTCAGACCTGTGTGTTGCTCCAAATGAATGTCCGCCAGTGCCCGGGTGTCAGCATCTGGGATAAAGGATTGGGGACCTTGCCTGGGGCAGAAGGCAGCCTAGGTCAGCGGGTACCTGGAAGTCTACTGCCTTGTGACACTGCTGCCAGTGACAAATGGTGACTCCCACACTCACACATCCCCTGGTGGCAGAATGATAGTGATGGGTGGAGAAACATCGCTCCGGAGCACACGTTCCGTGGGGCACCAGCCAAAGCAAAGGCCAGGGCCGGAAGTGGACGTCGTGGAGCTGAATGGCGAGCCAGTGAAGGGCCCAAGGATCCCTCCTGTATGTGGCGAACAGGTCATCCGTGTCCCCCCGTCCATAAAGCATGGGACTGCTGGGGCCCAGGCTGCCAGGATTTCGGCCTTGCCTTCGGAGCCCGGCCACATACGCGGCCTTGCAGCGGAGGCGGGGACATGTAGACAGCCAAAATTTGGAAAATGGCAGTGTTTCCTCGATTTCCCTGGCATCGGCCTTTTTGAGCGGCTTGCTTTTTTTCCTGGTAGGATAGGGCCCTGCCGGAGAAAGGCAGGATTACGTGTGCAGGAAAGGTGTGTGCTGAGAGGGTGACGACGTTGAGACCATGTTGGGATCTTTAGTCTCAGGAGAGGCCCCTGGAGGGTGTGGGTCAGTGTTCTCTACCCATCCCACTTGGCGGGGGGATTTTTTCACCACACAAAGCAGCAGCGGAATTATTCGTCGCCGGAGGGGTTGCATCTGCCCACAAGCTCCACCTGTCCAGAGTCCGCCCCTACTGTATTGTCCATGTCAGTCAACAGAAGCTAAGACCTTCCAGAGAGACTACCTGCTCTTCTCTACCCACGGGGAAGCACTACAGCCAGAAGCCTCCCCCGTTTCATGTCTAGGCTCTCTCTCAGGCCCCTCATACTTGTGATGTGTCTCAGGGGCAGAAGGAAGAGATTTCTCCGAATGAACACATACACAGAGGGGCCATAGATGCTGAGGAAGGGCGCCTTGCCTACTGATATCCTAGCGTAAGTGGAAAAGTGGAAACTGCCTGCCGGCCCAGTGTGTCGAACGTGTCCACATCAGGGGCTGCCTACTGTGAGGTGATTCCCTGGGTGCCCTGGATTTTGTGGCCCAAAAGAGAAGGGGCCGTCGTGTGTCCATGGGTAAAATGGAGGGCACTGCGGAAGTGGCCGCTTAGGCTGGACCTCTCCTATTGGCTGGGTGTTTGTGACCCGTCCCCGTCAGAAGTTCCGGCCAGCCTTGCGGTGGCTGTCTCCATGGTGATTGGGAAAGAAGCCTTAGGCCCCGCACTCAGCCTTCACCTGGCCTACCTGGCCTCTTTAGCCTCATCTAGACCGCTGTGTGGATGAAAGAATGAATGTCGGCCAATGACCACATGTCCTCGTTGCCTTTGAAGGATTAGGCTCCTTGCCTGGGCAGAAGACAGCCAAGGTCAGCCTGAGCCTAGACACCTGGTGACCTGTGACACTGCAGGCAGTGAGAGATGTTGATTTTCATGCTCATGTATCCGCAGGTGGCGGATTCAGAGTGGTCGGAGAAGAAGTGTAACTCGGGATGACACACACACGAGGGCACGGGCCAAAGGTCAGGGAAAATAGCTGAGGTCGTGGAGCTCTAGCGGAGCCAGTGTAGGGCCCAGGCCTCCCTCCTGTACGTGGCAAAGAGGTGATCCATATGCCGGCATGCGCAGACTCTGGACTGCTGGGGCCCTGGACGCCCGGATTGTGGCCTTGTCTTCGGAGAAGTGACACACATGCACTGTGCCAGCGGAGGCTGTGGCCCAGCAGAGGGCAAACTCTTGAAAATGGAGGCTTCAGTTGACTTTGCCTGTGCTCTCCTTTGGCTGAGTGCCATCGTGTGTTTCCTAGCAGGAGAAGGCATTCGTGGAGAGAGGAGGATTCCACGTGTGCAGGCAAAGTGTGTGCTGAGATGATGAGTGGCTGGAGACCAGGGTGGACTCTTCAGACCCAGGATAGACCTCTGGCAGGTATGTGTCAATGTTTTCTGCCCATGGCACTCAGCCGGGTATTTGCATAGAATGTTCTCCGGGGAATTAGTAGTCTCCGGAGAGGCTGCTGCATGTCAGCAAGCTTCACCTGGCCAGGTCCGCCCGTGATGTGGCTACCCAATCAATGGCTACTCTCTAGACCTTCCAGATAGACTAGCAGATCTTCTCTGCCCATGGGCAACCAGTAGAGCCAGAGGCCTTCCCCCTTTGCTCTTTGGTCTCTAGGCCCTCTGTCAGGCACTCCAAGGTGTGAAGTGACAAGGGGGAGAAGGAAGAGATTTCAGAGAACGAACACAAGCAGAGAGAGACAGAGAGAGGCAAGAGATGCTGAGTGGGGACGCCTTGCGTAGTGATATCCTGAGGCAAGTGGGAAAGAAGTACCTGGCCTGCTGTGCCAATGCCCTGAAGCAGTCCGCACCAGGGGCTCCCTTGTGCCTGCGTAGCCTTTCCCAGGGTGTGCTCAAATCCTGTGGCCACTAGGTGTCATAGGTCACAATGGAGGGCCCTGTGTCATCTGCCTGGCGGGCCGGATCTCTGCCATTGGCTCAAGTCTTGTCAGCAGGCCCATCACAAGCTCCGCCCACTCTTGCGGTGGGGGGACTGTCTCTATGGTGATGGCAAAGGAGCCTCAGCCCCGCCCACCTGGCCTTGACTTCACCTACCTGGCCCGCTGACCCTCACTCAGACCTGTGTGTTGCTCCAAATGAATGTCCGCCAGTGCCCGGGTGTCAGCATCTGGGATAAAGGATTGGGGACCTTGCCTGGGGCAGAAGGCAGCCTAGGTCAGCGGGTACCTGGAAGTCTACTGCCTTGTGACACTGCTGCCAGTGACAAATGGTGACTCCCACACTCACACATCCCCTGGTGGCAGAATGATAGTGATGGGTGGAGAAACATCGCTCCGGAGCACACGTTCCGTGGGGCACCAGCCAAAGCAAAGGCCAGGGCCGGAAGTGGACGTCGTGGAGCTGAATGGCGAGCCAGTGAGGGGCCCAAGGATCCCTCCTGTATGTGGCGAACAGGTCATCCGTGTCCCCCCGTCCATAAACCATGGGACTGCTGGGGCCCAGGCTGCCAGGATTTCGGCCTTGCCTTCGGAGCCCGGCCAAATACGCGGCCTTGCAGCGGAGGCGGGGACATGTAGACAGCCAAAATTTGGAAAATGGCAGTGTTTCCTCGATTTCCCTGGCATCGGCCTTTTTGAGCGGCTTGCTTTTTTTCCTGGTAGGATAGGGCCCTGCCGGAGAAAGGCAGGATTACGTGTGCAGGAAAGGTGTGTGCTGAGAGGGTGACGACGTTGAGACCATGTTGGGATCTTTAGTCCCAGGAGAGGCCCCTGGAGGGTGTGGGTCAGTGTTCTCTACCCATCCCACTTGGCGGGGGGAGGTTTTCACCATACAAAGCAGCAGCGGAATTATTCGTCGCCGGAGGGGTTGCATCTGCCCACAAGCTCCACCTGGCCAGAGTCCGCCCCTACTGTATTGTCCATGTCAGTCAACAGAAGCTAAGACCTTCCAGAGAGACTACCTGCTCTTCTCTACCCACGGGGAAGCACTACAGCCAGAAGCCTCCCCCGTTTCATGTCTAGGCTCTCTCTCAGGCCCCTCATACTTGTGATGTGTCTCAGGGGCAGAAGGAAGAGATTTCTCCGAATGAACACATACACAGAGGGGCCATAGATGCTGAGGAAGGGCGCCTTGCCTACTGATATCCTAGCGTAAGTGGAAAAGTGGAACCTGCCTGCCGGCCCAGTGTGTGGAACGTGTCCACATCAGGGGCTGCCTACTGTGAGGTGATTCCCTGGGTGCCCTGGATTTTGTGGCCCAAAAGAGAAGGGGCCGTCGTGTGTCCATGGGTAAAATGGAGGGCACTGCGGAAGTGGCCGCTTAGGCTGGACCTCTCCTATTGGCTGGGTGTTTGTGACCCGTCCCCGTCAGAAGTTCCGGCCAGCCTTGCGGTGGCTGTCTCCATGGTGATTGGGAAAGAAGCCTTAGGCCCCGCACTCAGCCTTCACCTGGCCTACCTGGCCTCTTTAGCCTCATCTAGACCGCTGTGTGGATGAAAGAATGAATGTCGGCCAATGACCACATGTCCTCGTTGCCTTTGAAGGATTAGGCTCCTTGCCTGGGCAGAAGACAGCCAAGGTCAGCCTGAGCCTAGACACCTGGTGACCTGTGACACTGCAGGCAGTGAGAGATGTTGATTTTCATGCTCATGTATCCGCAGGTGGCGGATTCAGAGTGGTCGGAGAAGAAGTGTAACTCGGGATGACACACACACGAGGGCACGGGCCAAAGGTCAGGGAAAATAGCTGAGGTCGTGGAGCTCTAGCGGAGCCAGTGTAGGGCCCAGGCCTCCCTCCTGTACGTGGCAAAGAGGTGATCCATATGCCGCCATGCGCAGACTCTGGACTGCTGGGGCCCTGGACGCCCGGATTGCGGCCTTGTCTTCGGAGAAGTGACACACATGCACTGTGCCAGCGGAGGCTGTGGCCCAGCAGAGGGCAAACTCTTGAAAATGGAGGCTTCAGTTGACTTTGCCTGTGCTCTCCTTTGGCTGAGTGCCATCGTGTGTTTCCTAGCAGGAGAAGGCATTCGTGGAGAGAGGCGGATTCCACGTGTGCAGGCAAAGTGTGTGCTGAGATGATGAGTGGCTGGAGACCAGGGTGGACTCTTCAGACCCAGGATAGACCTCTGGCAGGTATGTGTCAATGTTTTCTGCCCATGGCACTCAGCCGGGTATTTGCATAGAATGTTCTCCGCGGAATTAGTAGTCTCCGGAGAGGCTGCTGCATGTCAGCAAGCTTCACCTGGCCAGGTCCGCCCGTGATGTGGCTCCCCAATCAATGGCTACTCTCTAGACCTTCCAGATAGACTAGCAGATCTTCTCTGCCCATGGGCAACCAGTAGAGCCAGAGGCCTTCCCCCTTTGCTCTTTGGTCTCTAGGCCCTCTGTCAGGCACTCCAAGGTGTGAAGTGACAAGGGGGAGAAGGAAGAGATTTCAGAGAACGAACACAAGCAGAGAGAGACAGAGAGAGGCAAGAGATGCTGAGTGGGGACGCCTTGCGTAGTGATATCCTGAGGCAAGTGGGAAAGAGGTACCTGGCCTGCTGTGCCAATGCCCTGAAGCAGTCCGCACCAGGGGCTCCCTTGTGCCTGCGTAGCCTTTCCCAGGGTGTGCTCAAATCCTGTGGCCACTAGGTGTCATAGGTCACAATGGAGGGCCCTGTGTCATCTGCCTGGCGGGCCGGATCTCTGCCATTGGCTCAAGTCTTGTCAGCAGGCCCATCACAAGCTCCGCCCACTCTTGCGGTGGGGGGACTGTCTCTATGGTGATGGCAAAGGAGCCTCAGCCCCGCCCACCTGGCCTTGACTTCACCTACCTGGCCCGCTGACCCTCACTCAGACCTGTGTGTTGCTCCAAATGAATGTCCGCCAGTGCCCGGGTGTCAGCATCTGGGATAAAGGATTGGGGACCTTGCCTGGGGCAGAAGGCAGCCTAGGTCAGCGGGTACCTGGAAGTCTACTGCCTTGTGACACTGCTGCCAGTGACAAATGGTGACTCCCACACTCACACATCCCCTGGTGGCAGAATGATAGTGATGGGTGGAGAAACATCGCTCCGGAGCACACGTTCCGTGGGGCACCAGCCAAAGCAAAGGCCAGGGCCGGTAGTGGACGTCGTGGAGCTGAATGGCGAGCCAGTGAAGGGCCCAAGGATCCCTCCTGTATGTGGCGAACAGGTCATCCGTGTCCCCCCGTCCATAAAGCATGGGACTGCTGGGGCCCAGGCTGCCAGGATTTCGGCCTTGCCTTCGGAGCCCGGCCACATACGCGGCCTTGCAGCGGAGGCGGGGACATGTAGACAGCCAAAATTTGGAAAATGGCAGTGTTTCCTCGATTTCCCTGGCATCGGCCTTTTTGAGCGGCTTGCTTTTTTTCCTGGTAGGATAGGGCCCTGCCGGAGAAAGGCAGGATTACGTGTGCAGGAAAGGTGTGTGCTGAGAGGGTGACGACGTTGAGACCATGTTGGGATCTTTAGTCCCAGGAGAGGCCCCTGGAGGGTGTGGGTCAGTGTTCTCTACCCATCCCACTTGGCGGGGGGAGGTTTTCACCATACAAAGCAGCAGCGGAATTATTCGTCGCCAGAGGGGTTGCATCTGCCCACAAGCTCCACCTGGCCAGAGTCTGCCCCTACTGTATTGTCCATGTCAGTCAACAGAAGCTAAGACCTTCCAGAGAGACTACCTGCTCTTCTCTACCCACGGGGAAGCACTACAGCCAGAAGCCTCCCCCGTTTCATGTCTAGGCTCTCTCTCAGGCCCCTCATACTTGTGATGTGTCTCAGGGGCAGAAGGAAGAGATTTCTCCGAATGAACACATACACAGAGTGGCCATAGATGCTGAGGAAGGGCGCCTTGCCTACTGATATCCTAGCGTAAGTGGAAAAGTGGAACCTGCCTGCCGGCCCAGTGTGTGGAACGTGTCCACATCAGGGGCTGCCTACTGTGAGGTGATTCCCTGGGTGCCCTGGATTTTGTGGCCCAAAAGAGAAGGGGCCGTCGTGTGTCCATGGGTAAAATGGAGGGCACTGCGGAAGTGGCCGCTTAGGCTGGACCTCTCCTATTGGCTGGGTGTTTGTGACCCGTCCTCCTCAGAAGTTCCGGCCAGCCTTGCGGTGGCTGTCTCCATGGTGATTGGGAAAGAAGCCTTAGGCCCCGCACTCAGCCTTCACCTGGCCTACCTGGCCTCTTTAGCCTCATCTAGACCGCTGTGCGGACGAAAGAATGAATGTCGGCCAATGACCACATGTCCTCGTTGCCTTTGAAGGATTAGGCTCCTTGCCTGGGCAGAAGACAGCCAAGGTCAGCCTGAGCCTAGACACCTGGTGACCTGTGACACTGCAGGCAGTGAGAGATGTTGATTTTCATGCTCATGTATCCGCAGGTGGCGGATTCAGAGTGGTCGGAGAAGAAGTGTAACTCGGGATGACACACACACGAGGGCACGGGCCAAAGGTCAGGGAAAATAGCTGAGGTCGTGGAGCTCTAGCGGAGCCAGTGTAGGGCCCAGGCCTCCCTCCTGTACGTGGCAAAGAGGTGATCCATATGCCGCCATGCGCAGACTCTGGACTGCTGGGGCCCTGGACGCCCGGATTGCGGCCTTGTCTTCGGAGAAGTGACACACATGCACTGTGCCAGCGGAGGCTGTGGCCCAGCAGAGGGCAAACTCTTGAAAATGGAGGCTTCAGTTGACTTTGCCTGTGCTCTCCTTTGGCTGAGTGCCATCGTGTGTTTCCTAGCAGGAGAAGGCATTCGTGGAGAGAGGCGGATTCCACGTGTGCAGGCAAAGTGTGTGCTGAGATGATGAGTGGCTGGAGACCAGGGTGGACTCTTCAGACCCAGGATAGACCTCTGGCAGGTATGTGTCAATGTTTTCTGCCCATGGCACTCAGCCGGGTATTTGCATAGAATGTTCTCCGCGGAATTAGTAGTCTCCGGAGAGGCTGCTGCATGTCAGCAAGCTTCACCTGGCCAGGTCCGCCCGTGATGTGGCTCCCCAATCAATGGCTACTCTCTAGACCTTCCAGATAGACTAGCAGATCTTCTCTGCCCATGGGCAACCAGTAGAGCCAGAGGCCTTCCCCCTTTGCTCTTTGGTCTCTAGGCCCTCTGTCAGGCACTCCAAGGTGTGAAGTGACAAGAGGGAGAAGGAAGAGATTTCAGAGAACGAAGACAAGCAGAGAGAGACAGAGAGAGGCAAATGATGCTGAGTGGGGATGCCTTGCCTACTGATATCCTCAGGCAAGTGGGAAAGAGGTACCTGGCGTGCTCTGCCAATGCCCTGAAGCAGTCCGCACCAGGGGCTCCCTTGTGCCTGCGTAGCCTTTCCCGGGGCGTGCTCAAATCCTGTGGCCACTAGGTGTCATAGGTCACAATGGAGGGCCCTGTGTCATCTGCCTGGCAGGCCGGATCTCTGCCATTGGCTCAGTCTTGTCACCAGGCCCATCACGAGCTCCGCCCACTCTTGCGGTGGGGGGACTGTCTCTATGGTGATGGCAAAGAAGCCTTAGCCCCGCCCACCTGGCCTTCACTTCACCTACCTGGCCCTCTGACCCTCACTCAGACCTCTGGGTTGATAAAAATCAATGTCCGCCAGTGCCCAGGTGTCAGCATCTGGGATAAAGGATTCGGGACCTTGCCTGGGGCAGAAGGCAGCCTAGGTCAGCGGGTAGCTGGAAGTCTAGTGACTTGGGACACTGCTGCCAGTGACAAATGGTGACTCCCACACTCACATATCCCCTGGTGGCAGAATGCTAGTGATGGGTGGAGAAACATCGCTCCGGAGCACACGTTTAATGGGGCACCAGCCAAAGCAAAGGCCAGGGCCAGTAGTGGACGTCGTGGAGCTGAATGGCGAGCCAGTGAAGGGCCCAAGGATCCCTCCTGTATGTGGCGAACAGGTCATCCGTGTCCCCACGTCCATCAAGCATTGGACTGCTGGGGCCCAGGCTGCCAGGATCTCGGCCTTGCCTTCGGAGCCCGGCCACATAGGCAGCCTTGCACCGGAGGCGGGGACGTGTAGAGAGCAAAAATTTGGAAACTGGCCGTGTTTCCTCGATTTCCCTGGCATCGGCCTTTTTGAGCGGCTTGCTTTTTTTCCTGGTAGGATAGGGCCGTGACGGAGAAAGGCAGGATTCCGTGTGCAGGAAAGGTGTGTGTTGAGAGGGTGACGACGTTGAGACCACGTTGGGATCTTTAGTCCCAGGAAAGGCCCCTGGCGGGTGTGGGTCAATGTTCTCTACCCATCCCCCTTGGCGGAGGGAGGTTTTCACCATACAAAGCAGCAGCGCAATTATTCGTCGCCGGAGAGGTTGCATCTGCCCACAAGCTCCACCTGGCCAGGGTCCGCCCCTACTGTATTGCGCATGTCAGTCAACAGAAGCTAAGACCTTCCAGAGAGACTACCTGCTATTCTGTCCCCACGGGGAAGCAGTACAGCCAGAAGCCTCCCCCGTTCCATCTCTAGGCTCTCTCTCAGGCCCCTCATACTTGTGATGTGTCTCAGGGGTAGAATGAAGAGATTCCTCTGAGTGAACACATACAGAGAGGCCAGAGATGCTGAGGAAGGGCGCCTTGCCTAGTGATATCCTAGCGTAAGTGGAAAAGAGGTACCTGCCTGCTGTCCCAGTGTGTCGAACGTGTTGACATCAGGGGTTGCCTACTGTGAAGTTATTCCCTGGGTGCCCTGGATTTTGTGGCCAAAGACGCAAGGGGCCGTTGTCTGTCCATGGGTAAAATGGAGGGCTCTGCGGAACTGGCCGGTTAGGCTGGACCTCTCCTATTGGCTGAGTGTTTGTGACTCGTCCCCGTCAGAAGTTCCGCCCAGCCTTCCGGTGGCTGTCACCATGGTGATTGGGAAAGAAGCCTTAGGCCCCACACTCAGCCTTCACCTGGCCTACCTGGCCTCTTTCCCCTCATCTAGACCGCTGTGTGGATGAAAGAAAGGATGTCGGCCAGTGAGCACGTGTCCTGATTTCCTTGGAAGGATTAGGTTCCTTGCCTGGGCAGAAGACAGCCAAGGTCAGCCTGAGCCTAGACACCTAGTGACCTGTGACACTGCAGCCAGTGACAGATGTTGATGTCCACGCTCAGGTATCCGCAGGTGGCGGATTCAGTGTGGTGGGAAGAGAAGTGGAAGTAGAGATGACACACTCACGAGGGCACGGGCCAAAGGTCAGGGAAAATAGCTGAGGTCGTGGAGCTCTAGCGGAGCCAGTCTAGGGCCCAGGCCTCCCTGCTGTACGAGGCAAAGAGGTGATCCATATGCCGCCATCCGTAGACTCTGGACGGCTGGGGCCCTGGATGCCCGGATTTCGGCCTCGTCTACCGAGAAGTGACGCAGATGCAGTGTGCCACCGGAGTCTGTGGAACAGCAGAGGGCAAAATCTTGAAAATGGGGGCTTCAGTTGATTTGCCTGTGCTGTCCTTTGGCTGAGTGACATCGTGTGTTTCCTAGCAGGTGAAGGCATTCGTGGAGAGAGGCGGTTTCCATGCGTGCAGGCAAAGTGTGTGCTGAGATGATGAGTTGCTGGAGACCAGGGTGGACTCTTCAGACTCAGAATAGGCCTCTGGCAGGTATGTGTCAATGTTTTCTGCCCATGGCACTCAGCCGGTTATTTGCACAGAATGTTAGCAGCGGAATTAGTAGTCTCCGGAGAGGCTGCCACTTGTCAGCGAGCTTCACCTGGCCAGGTCCCACGGTGATGTCAAGCTTCACCTGGCCAGGTCCGCCCGTGATGTAGCTCCCCAATCAATCACTACTCTCTAGACCTTCCAGATAGACTAGCAGAACTTCTCTCCCCTCAAGGGCAAGCAGTAGAGCCAGAGGCCTTCCCCCTTTGCTCTTTGGTCTCTAGGCCCTCTGTCAGGCACTCCAAGGTGTGAAGTGACAAGAGGGAGAAGGAAGAGATTTCAGAGAACGAAGACAAGCAGAGAGAGACAGAGAGAGGCAAATGATGCTGAGTGGGGATGCCTTGCCTACTGATATCCTCAGGCAAGTGGGAAAGAGGTACCTGGCGTGCTCTGCCAATGCCCTGAAGCAGTCCGCACCAGGGGCTCCCTTGTGCCTGCGTAGCCTTTCCCGGGGCGTGCTCAAATCCTGTGGCCACTAGGTGTCATAGGTCACAATGGAGGGCCCTGTGTCATCTGCCTGGCGGGCCGGATCTCTGCCATTGGCTCAGTCTTGTCACCAGGCCCATCACGAGCTCCGCCCACTCTTGCGGTGGGGGGACTGTCTCTATGGTGATGGCAAAGAAGCCTTAGCCCCGCCCACCTGGCCTTCACTTCACCTACCTGGCCCTCTGACCCTCACTCAGACCTCTGGGTTGATAAAAATCAATGTCCGCCAGTGCCCAGGTGTCAGCATCTGGGATAAAGGATTCGGGACCTTGCCTGGGGCAGAAGGCATCCTAGGTCAGCGGGTAGCTGGAAGTCTAGTGACTTGTGACACTGCTGCCAGTGACAAATGGTGACTCCCACACTCACATATCCCCTGGTGGCAGAATGCTAGTGATGGGTGGAGAAACATCGCTCCGGAGCACACGTTTAATGGGGCACCAGCCAAAGCAAAGGCCAGGGCCAGTAGTGGACGTCGTGGAGCTGAATGGCGAGCCAGTGAAGGGCCCAAGGATCCCTCCTGTATGTGGCGAACAGGTCATCCGTGTCCCCACGTCCATCAAGCATTGGACTGCTGGGGCCCAGGCTGCCAGGATTTCGGCCTTGCCTTCGGAGCCCGGCCACATAGGCAGCCTTGCACCGGAGGCGGGGACGTGTAGAGAGCAAAAATTTGGAAACTGGCCGTGTTTCCTCGATTTCCCTGGCATCGGCCTTTTTGAGCGGCTTGCTTTTTTTCCTTGTAGGATAGGGCCCTGACGGAGAAAGGCAGGATTCCGTGTGCAGGAAAGGTGTGTGTTGAGAGGGTGACGACGTTGAGACCACGTTGGGATCTTTAGTCCCAGGAAAGGCCCCTGGCGGGTGTGGGTCAATGTTCTCTACCCATCCCCCTTGGCGGGGGGAGGTTTTCACCATACAAAGCAGCAGCGCAATTATTCGTCGCCGGAGAGGTTGCCTCTGCCCACAAGCTCCACCTGGCCAGGGTCCGCCCCTACTGTATTGCGCATGTCAGTCAACATAAGCTAAGACCTTCCAGAGAGACTACCTGCTATTCTGTCCCCACGGGGAAGCAGTACAGCCAGAAGCCTCCCCCGTTCCATCTCTAGGCTCTCTCTCAGGCCCCTCATACTTGTGATGTGTCTCAGGGGTAGAATGAAGAGATTCCTCTGAGTGAACACATACAGAGAGGCCAGAGATGCTGAGGAAGGGCGCCTTGCCTAGTGATATCCTAGCGTAAGTGGAAAAGAGGTACCTGCCTGCTGTCCCAGTGTGTCGAACGTGTTGACATCAGGGGTTGCCTACTGTGAAGTTATTCCCTGGGTGCCCTGGATTTTGTGGCCAAAGACGCAAGGGGCCGTTGTCTGTCCATGGGTAAAATGGAGGGCTCTGCGGAACTGGCCGGTTAGGCTGGACCTCTCCTATTGGCTGAGTGTTTGTGACTCGTCCCCGTCAGAAGTTCCGCCCAGCCTTCCGGTGGCTGTCACCATGGTGATTGGGAAAGAAGCCTTAGGCCCCACACTCAGCCTTCACCTGGCCTACCTGGCCTCTTTCCCCTCATCTAGACCGCTGTGTGGATGAAAGAAAGGATGTCGGCCAGTGAGCACGTGTCCTGATTTCCTTGGAAGGATTAGGCTCCTTGCCTGGGCAGAAGACAGCCAAGGTCAGCCTGAGCCTAGACACCTAGTGACCTGTGACACTGCAGCCAGTGACAGATGTTGATGTCCACGCTCAGGTATCCGCAGGTGGCGGATTCAGTGTGGTGGGAAGAGAAGTGGAAGTAGAGATGACACACTCACGAGGGCACGGGCCAAAGGTCAGGGAAAATAGCTGAGGTCGTGGAGCTCTAGCGGAGCCAGTCTAGGGCCCAGGCCTCCCTGCTGTACGAGGCAAAGAGGTGATCCATATGCCGCCATCCGTAGACTCTGGACGGCTGGGGCCCTGGATGCCCGGATTTCGGCCTCGTCTACCTAGAAGTGACGCAGATGCAGTGTGCCACCGGAGGCTGTGGAACAGCAGAGGGCAAAATCTTGAAAATGGGGGCTTCAGTTGACTTTGCCTGTGCTCTTCTTTGGCTGAGTGACATCGTGTGTTTCCTAGCAGGTGAAGGCATTCGTGGAGAGAGGCGGTTTCCATGCGTGCAGGCAAAGTGTGTGCTGAGATGATGAGTTGCTGGAGACCAGGGTGGACTCTTCAGACCCAGAATAGGCCTCTGGCAGGTATGTGTCAATGTTTTCTGCCCATGGCACTCAGCCAGTTATTTGCATAGAATGTGATCAGCGGAATTAGTAGTCTCCGGAGAGGCTGCCACTTGTCAGCGAGCTTCACCTGGCCAGGTCCCACGGTGATGTCAAGCTTCACCTGGCCAGGTCCGCCCGTGATGTAGCTCCCCAATCAATCACTACTCTCTAGACCTTCCAGATAGACTAGCAGAACTTCTCTCCCCTCAAGGGCAAGCAGTAGAGCCAGAGGCCTTCCCCCTTTGCTCTTTGGTCTCTAGGCCCTCTGTCAGGCACTCCAAGGTGTGAAGTGACAAGGGGGAGAAGGAAGAGATTTCAGAGAACGAAGACAAGCAGAGAGAGACAGAGAGAGGCAAATGATGCTGAGTGGGGATGCCTTGCCTACTGATATCCTCAGGCAAGTGGGAAAGAGGTACCTGGCGTGCTCTGCCAATGCCCTGAAGCAGTCCGCACCAGGGGCTCCCTTGTGCCTGCGTAGCCTTTCCCGGGGCGTGCTCAAATCCTGTGGCCACTAGGTGTCATAGGTCACAATGGAGGGCCCTGTGTCATCTGCCTGGCGGGCCGGATCTCTGCCATTGGCTCAGTCTTGTCACCAGGCCCATCACGAGCTCCGCCCACTCTTGCGGTGGGGGGACTGTCTCTATGGTGATGGCAAAGAAGCCTTAGCCCCGCCCACCTGGCCTTCACTTCACCTACCTGGCCCTCTGACCCTCACTCAGACCTCTGGGTTGATAAAAATCAATGTCCGCCAGTGCCCAGGTGTCAGCATCTGGGATAAAGGATTCGGGACCTTGCCTGGGGCAGAAGGCAGCCTAGGTCAGCGGGTAGCTGGAAGTCTAGTGACTTGTGACACTGCTGCCAGTGACAAATGGTGACTCCCACACTCACATATCCCCTGGTGGCAGAATGCTAGTGATGGGTGGAGAAACATCGCTCCGGAGCACACGTTTAATGGGGCACCAGCCAAAGCAAAGGCCAGGGCCAGTAGTGGACGTCGTGGAGCTGAATGGCGAGCCAGTGAAGGGCCCAAGGATCCCTCCTGTATGTGGCGAACAGGTCATCCGTGTCCCCACGTCCATCAAGCATTGGACTGCTGGGGCCCAGGCTGCCAGGATTTCGGCCTTGCCTTCGGAGCCCGGCCACATAGGCAGCCTTGCACCGGAGGCGGGGACGTGTAGAGAGCAAAAATTTGGAAACTGGCCGTGTTTCCTCGATTTCCCTGGCATCGGCCTTTTTGAGCGGCTTGCTTGTTTTCCTGGTAGGATAGGGCCGTGACGGAGAAAGGCAGGATTCCGTGTGCAGGAAAGGTGTGTGTTGAGAGGGTGACGACGTTGAGACCACGTTGGGATCTTTAGTCCCAGGAAAGGCCCCTGGCGGGTGTGGGTCAATGTTCTCTACCCATCCCCCTTGGCGGGGGGAGGTTTTCACCATACAAAGCAGCAGCGCAATTATTCGTCGCCGGAGAGGTTGCATCTGCCCACAAGCTCCCCCTGGCCAGGGTCCGCCCCTACTGTATTGCGCATGTCAGTCAACTTAAGCTAAGACCTTCCAGAGAGACTACCTGCTATTCTGTCCCCACGGGGAAGCAGTACAGCCAGAAGCCTCCCCCGTTCCATCTCTAGGCTCTCTCTCAGGCCCCTCATACTTGTGATGTGTCTCAGGGGTAGAATGAAGAGATTCCTCTGAGTGAACACATACAGAGAGGCCAGAGATGCTGAGGAAGGGCGCCTTGCCTAGTGATATCCTAGCGTAAGTGGAAAAGAGGTACCTGCCTGCTGTCCCAGTGTGTCGAACGTGTTGACATCAGGGGTTGCCTACTGTGAAGTTATTCCCTGGGTGCCCTCGATTTTGTGGCCAAAGACGCAAGGGGCCGTTGTCTGTCCATGGGTAAAATGGAGGGCTCTGCGGAACTGGCCGGTTAGGCTGGACCTCTCCTATTGGCTGAGTGTTTGTGACTCGTCCCCGTCCGAAGTTCCGCCCAGCCTTCCGGTGGCTGTCACCATGGTGATTGGGAAAGAAGCCTTAGGCCCCACTCTCAGCCTTCACCTGGCCTACCTGGCCTCTTTCCCCTCATCTAGACCGCTATGTGGATGAAAGAAAGGATGTCGGCCAGTGAGCACATGTCCTGATTTCCTTGGAAGGATTAGGTTCCTTGCCTGGGCAGAAGACAGCCAAGGTCAGCCTGAGCCTAGACACCTAGTGACCTGTGACACTGCAGCCAGTGACAGATGTTGATGTCCACGCTCAGGTATCCGCAGGTGGCGGATTCAGTGTGGTGGGAAGAGAAGTGGAAGTAGAGATGACACACTCACGAGGGCACGGGCCAAAGGTCAGGGAAAATAGCTGAGGTCATGGAGCTCTAGCGGAGCCAGTCTAGGGCCCAGGCCTCCCTGCTGTACGAGGCAAAGAGGTGATCCATATGCCGCCATCCGTAGACTCTGGACGGCTGGGGCCCTGGATGCCCGGATTTCGGCCTCGTCTACCGAGAAGTGACGCAGATGCAGTGTGCCACCGGAGGCTGTGGAACAGCAGAGGGCAAAATCTTGAAAATGGGGGCTTCAGTTGATTTGCCTGTGCTCTCCTTTGGCTGAGTGACATCGTGTGTTTCCTAGCAGGTGAAGGCATTCGTGGAGAGAGGCGGTTTCCATGCGTGCAGGCAAAGTGTGTGCTGAGATGATGAGTTGCTGGAGACCAGGGTGGACTCTTCAGACCCAGAATAGGCCTCTGGCAGGTATGTGTCAATGTTTTCTGCCCATGGCACTCAGCCGGTTATTTGCACAGAATGTTAGCAGCGGAATTAGTAGTCTCCGGAGAGGCTGCCACTTGTCAGCGAGCTTCACCTGGCCAGGTCCCACGGTGATGTCAAGCTTCACCTGGCCAGGTCCGCCCGTGATGTAGCTCCCCAATCAATCACTACTCTCTAGACCTTCCAGATAGACTAGCAGAACTTCTCTCCCCTCAAGGGCAAGCAGTAGAGCCAGAGGCCTTCCCCCTTTGCTCTTTGGTCTCTAGGCCCTCTGTCAGGCACTCCAAGGTGTGAAGTGACAAGGGGGAGAAGGAAGAGATTTCAGAGAACGAAGACAAGCAGAGAGAGACAGAGAGAGGCAAATGATGCTGAGTGGGGATGCCTTGCCTACTGATATCCTCAGGCAAGTGGGAAAGAGGTACCTGGCGTGCTCTGCCAATGCCCTGAAGCAGTCCGCACCAGGGGCTCCCTTGTGCCTGCGTAGCCTTTCCCGGGGCGTGCTCAAATCCTGTGGCCACTAGGTGTCATAGGTCACAATGGAGGGCCCTGTGTCATCTGCCTGGCGGGCCGGATCTCTGCCATTGGCTCAGTCTTGTCACCAGGCCCATCGCGAGCTCCGCCCACTCTTGCGGTGGGGGGACTGTCTCTATGGTGATGGCAAAGAAGCCTTAGCCCCGCCCACCTGGACTTCACTTCACCTACCTGGCCCTCTGACCCTCACTCAGACCTCTGGGTTGATAAAAATCAATGTCCGCCAGTGCCCAGGTGTCAGCATCTGGGATAAAGGATTCGGGACCTTGCCTGGGGCAGAAGGCAGCCTAGGTCAGCAGGTAGCTGGAAGTCTAGTGACTTGGGACACTGCTGCCAGTGACAAATGGTGACTCCCACACTCACATATCCCCTGGTGGCAGAATGCTAGTGATGGGTGGAGAAACATCGCTCCGGAGCACACGTTTAATGGGGCACCAGCCAAAGCAAAGGCCAGGGCCAGTAGTGGACGTCGTGGAGCTGAATGGCGAGCCAGTGAAGGGCCCAAGGATCCCTCCTGTATGTGGCGAACAGGTCATCCGTGTCCCCACGTCCATCAAGCATTGGACTGCTGGGGCCCAGGCTGCCAGGATTTCGGCCTTGCCTTCGGAGCCCGGCCACATAGGCAGCCTTGCACCGGAGGCGGGGACGTGTAGAGAGCAAAAATTTGGAAACTGGCCGTGTTTCCTCGATTTCCCTGGCATCGGCCTTTTTGAGCGGCTTGCTTTTTTTCCTGGTAGGATAGGGCCCTGACGGAGAAAGGCAGGATTCCGTGTGCAGGAAAGGTGTGTGTTGAGAGGGTGACGACGTTGAGACCACGTTGGGATCTTTAGTCCCAGGAAAGGCCCCTGGCGGGTGTGGGTCAATGTTCTCTACCCATCCCCCTTGGCGGGGGGAGGTTTTCACCATACAAAGCAGCAGCGCAATTATTCGTCGCCGGAGAGGTTGCATCTGCCCACAAGCTCCACCTGGCCAGGGTCCGCCCCTACTGTATTGCGCGTGTCAGTCAACAGAAGCTAAGACCTTCCAGAGAGACTACCTGCTATTCTCTACCCAGGGGAAGCAGTACAGCCAGAAGCCCCCCCGTTCCATCTCTAGGCTCTGTCTCAGGCCCCTCATACTTGTGATGTGTCTCAGGGGTAGAATGAAGAGATTCCTCTGAGTGAACACATACAGAGAGGCCAGAGATGCTGAGGAAGGGCGCCTTGCCTAGTGATATCCTAGCGTAAGTAGAAAAGAGGTAACTGTCTGCTGTCCCAGTGTGTCGAACGTGTTGACATCAGGGGTTGCCTACTGTGAAGTTATTCCCTGGGTGCCCTGGATTTTGTGGCCAAAGACGCAAGGGGCCGTTGTCTGTCCATGGGTAAAATGGAGGGCTCTGCGGAACTGGCCGGTTAGGCTGGACCTCTCCTATTGGCTGAGTGTTTGTGACTCGTCCCCGTCAGAAGTTCCGCCCAGCCTTCCGGTGGCTGTCACCATGGTGATTGGGAAAGAAGCCTTAGGCCCCACACTCAGCCTTCACCTGGCCTACCTGGCCTCTTTCCCCTCATCTAGACCGCTGTGTGGATGAAAGAAAGGATGTCGGCCAGTGAGCACGTGTCCTGATTTCCTTGGAAGGATTAGGCTCCTTGCCTGGGCAGAAGACAGCCAAGGTCAGCCTGAGCCTAGACACCTAGTGACCTGTGACACTGCAGCCAGTGACAGATGTTGATGTCCACGCTCAGGTATCCGCAGGTGGCGGATTCAGTGTGGTGGGAAGAGAAGTGGAAGTAGAGATGACACACTCACGAGGGCACGGGCCAAAGGTCAGGGAAAATAGCTGAGGTCGTGGAGCTCTAGCGGAGCCAGTCTAGGGCCCAGGCCTCCCTGCTGTACGAGGCAAAGAGGTGATCCATATGCCGCCATCCGTAGACTCTGGACGGCTGGGGCCCTGGATGCCCGGATTTCGGCCTCGTCTACCTAGAAGTGACGCAGATGCAGTGTGCCACCGGAGGCTGTGGAACAGCAGAGGGCAAAATCTTGAAAATGTGGGCTTCAGTTGACTTTGCCTGTGCTCTTCTTTGGCTGAGTGACATCGTGTGTTTCCTAGCAGGTGAAGGCATTCGTGGAGAGAGGCGATTTCCATGCGTGCAGGCAAAGTGTGTGCTGAGATGATGAGTTGCTGGAGACCAGGGTGGACTCTTCAGACCCAGAATAGGCCTCTGGCAGGTATGTGTCAATGTTTTCTGCCCATGGCACTCAGCCGGTTATTTGCATAGAATGTGATCAGCAGAATTAGTAGTCTCCGGAGAGGCTGCCACTTGTCAGCGAGCTTCACCTGGCCAGGTCCGCCCGTGATGTAGCTCCCCAATCAATCACTACTCTCTAGACCTTCCAGATAGACTACCAGAACTTCTCTCCCCTTAAGGGGAAGCAGTAAGCCAGAGGCCTTCCCCCTTTGCTCTTTGGTCTCTAGGCCCTCTGTCAGGCACTCCAAGGTGTGAAGTGACAAGGGGGAGAAGGAAGAGATTTCAGAGAACGAAGACAAGCAGAGAGAGACAGAGAGAGGCAAGAGATGCTGAGTGCGGATGCCTTGCCTACTGATATCCTCAGGCAAGTGGGAAAGAGGTACCTGGCGTGCTCTGCCAATGCCCTGAAGCAGTCCGCACCAGGGGCTCCCTTGTGCCTGCGTAGCCTTTCCCGGGGTGTGCTCAAATCCTGTGGCCTCTAGGTGTCATAGGTCACAATGGAGGGCCCTGTGTCATCTGCCTGGCGGGCCGGATCTCTGCCATTGGCTCAGTCTTGTCACCAGGCCCATCACAAGCTCCGCCCACTCTTGCGGGGGGGGACTGTCTCTATGGTGATGGCAAAGAAGCCTTAGCCCCGCCCACCTGGCCTTCACTTCACCTACCTGGCCCTCTGACCCTCACTCAGACCTCTGGGTTGATAAAAATCAATGTCCGCCAGTGCCCAGGTGTCAGCATCTGGGATAAAGGATTCGGGACCTTGCCTGGGGCAGAAGGCAGCCTAGGTCAGCGGGTAGCTGGAAGTCTAGTGACTTGTGACACTGCTGCCAGTGACAAATGGTGACTCCCACACTCACATATCCCCTGGTGGCAGAATGCTAGTGATGGGTGGAGAAACATCGCTCCGGAGCACACGTTTAATGGGGCACCAGCCAAAGCAAAGGCCAGGGCCAGTAGTGGACGTCGTGGAGCTGAATGGCGAGCCAGTGAAGGGCCCAAGGATCCCTCCTGTATGTGGCGAACAGGTCATCCGTGTCCCCACGTCCATCAAGCATTGGACTGCTGGGGCCCAGGCTGCCAGGATTTCGGCCTTGCCTTCGGAGCCCGGCCACATAGGCAGCCTTGCACCGGAGGCGGGGACGTGTAGAGAGCAAAAATTTGGAAACTGGCCGTGTTTCCTCGATTTCCCTGGCATCGGCCTTTTTGAGCGGCTTGCTTGTTTTCCTGGTAGGATAGGGCCGTGACGGAGAAAGGCAGGATTCCGTGTGCAGGAAAGGTGTGTGTTGAGAGGGTGACGACGTTGAGACCACGTTGGGATCTTTAGTCCCAGGAAAGGCCCCTGGCGGGTGTGGGTCAATGTTCTCTACCCATCCCCCTTGGCGGGGGGAGGTTTTCACCATACAAAGCAGCAGCGCAATTATTCGTCGCCGGAGAGGTTGCATCTGCCCACAAGCTCCCCCTGGCCAGGGTCCGCCCCTACTGTATTGCGCATGTCAGTCAACTTAAGCTAAGACCTTCCAGAGAGACTACCTGCTATTCTGTCCCCACGGGGAAGCAGTACAGCCAGAAGCCTCCCCCGTTCCATCTCTAGGCTCTCTCTCAGGCCCCTCATACTTGTGATGTGTCTCAGGGGTAGAATGAAGAGATTCCTCTGAGTGAACACATACAGAGAGGCCAGAGATGCTGAGGAAGGGCGCCTTGCCTAGTGATATCCTAGCGTAAGTGGAAAAGAGGTACCTGCCTGCTGTCCCAGTGTGTCGAACGTGTTCACATCAGGGGTTGCCTACTGTGAAGTTATTCCCTGGGTGCCCTCGATTTTGTGGCCAAAGACACAAGGGGCCGTTGTCTGTCCATGGGTAAAATGGAGGGCTCTGCGGAACTGGCCGGTTAGGCTGGACCTCTCCTATTGGCTGAGTGTTTGTGACTCGTCCCCGTCCGAAGTTCCGCCCAGCCTTCCGGTGGCTGTCACCATGGTGATTGGGAAAGAAGCCTTAGGCCCCACTCTCAGCCTTCACCTGGCCTACCTGGCCTCTTTCCCCTCATCTAGACCGCTATGTGGATGAAAGAAAGGATGTCGGCCAGTGAGCACGTGTCCTGATTTCCTTGGAAGGATTAGGTTCCTTGCCTGGGCAGAAGACAGCCAAGGTCAGCCTGAGCCTAGACACCTAGTGACCTGTGACACTGCAGCCAGTGACAGATGTTGATGTCCACGCTCAGGTATCCGCAGGTGGCGGATTCAGTGTGGTGGGAAGAGAAGTGGAAGTAGAGATGACACACTCACGAGGGCACGGGCCAAAGGTCAGGGAAAATAGCTGAGGTCATGGAGCTCTAGCGGAGCCAGTCTAGGGCCCAGGCCTCCCTGCTGTACGAGGCAAAGAGGTGATCCATATGCCGCCATCCGTAGACTCTGGACGGCTGGGGCCCTGGATGCCCGGATTTCGGCCTCGTCTACCGAGAAGTGACGCAGATGCAGTGTGCCACCGGAGGCTGTGGAACAGCAGAGGGCAAAATCTTGAAAATGGGGGCTTCAGTTGATTTGCCTGTGCTCTCCTTTGGCTGAGTGACATCGTGTGTTTCCTAGCAGGTGAAGGCATTCGTGGAGAGAGGCGGTTTCCATGCGTGCAGGCAAAGTGTGTGCTGAGATGATGAGTTGCTGGAGACCAGGGTGGACTCTTCAGACCCAGAATAGGCCTCTGGCAGGTATGTGTCAATGTTTTCTGCCCATGGCACTCAGCCGGTTATTTGCACAGAATGTTAGCAGCGGAATTAGTAGTCTCCGGAGAGGCTGCCACTTGTCAGCGAGCTTCACCTGGCCAGGTCCCACGGTGATGTCAAGCTTCACCTGGCCAGGTCCGCCCGTGATGTAGCTCCCCAATCAATCACTACTCTCTAGACCTTCCAGATAGACTAGCAGAACTTCTCTCCCCTCAAGGGCAAGCAGTAGAGCCAGAGGCCTTCCCCCTTTGCTCTTTGGTCTCTAGGCCCTCTGTCAGGCACTCCAAGGTGTGAAGTGACAAGGGGGAGAAGGAAGAGATTTCAGAGAACGAAGACAAGCAGAGAGAGACAGAGAGAGGCAAATGATGCTGAGTGGGGATGCCTTGCCTACTGATATCCTCAGGCAAGTGGGAAAGAGGTACCTGGCGTGCTCTGCCAATGCCCTGAAGCAGTCCGCACCAGGGCTCCCTTGTGCCTGCGTAGCCTTTCCCGGGGCGTGCTCAAATCCTGTGGCCACTAGGTGTCATAGGTCACAATGGAGGGCCCTGTGTCATCTGCCTGGCGGGCCGGATCTCTGCCATTGGCTCAGTCTTGTCACCAGGCCCATCGCGAGCTCCGCCCACTCTTGCGGTGGGGGGACTGTCTCTATGGTGATGGCAAAGAAGCCTTAGCCCCGCCCACCTGGACTTCACTTCACCTACCTGGCCCTCTGACCCTCACTCAGACCTCTGGGTTGATAAAAATCAATGTCCGCCAGTGCCCAGGTGTCAGCATCTGGGATAAAGGATTCGGGACCTTGCCTGGGGCAGAAGGCAGCCTAGGTCAGCAGGTAGCTGGAAGTCTAGTGACTTGGGACACTGCTGCCAGTGACAAATGGTGACTCCCACACTCACATATCCCCTGGTGGCAGAATGCTAGTGATGGGTGGAGAAACATCGCTCCGGAGCACACGTTTAATGGGGCACCAGCCAAAGCAAAGGCCAGGGCCAGTAGTGGACGTCGTGGAGCTGAATGGCGAGCCAGTGAAGGGCCCAAGGATCCCTCCTGTATGTGGCGAACAGGTCATCCGTGTCCCCACGTCCATCAAGCATTGGACTGCTGGGGCCCAGGCTGCCAGGATTTCGGCCTTGCCTTCGGAGCCCGGCCACATAGGCAGCCTTGCACCGGAGGCGGGGACGTGTAGAGAGCAAAAATTTGGAAACTGGCCGTGTTTCCTCGATTTCCCTGGCATCGGCCTTTTTGAGCGGCTTGCTTTTTTTCCTGGTAGGATAGGGCCCTGACGGAGAAAGGCAGGATTCCGTGTGCAGGAAAGGTGTGTGTTGAGAGGGTGACGACGTTGAGACCACGTTGGGATCTTTAGTCCCAGGAAAGGCCCCTGGCGGGTGTGGGTCAATGTTCTCTACCCATCCCCCTTGGCGGGGGGAGGTTTTCACCATACAAAGCAGCAGCGCAATTATTCGTCGCCGGAGAGGTTGCATCTGCCCACAAGCTCCACCTGGCCAGGGTCCGCCCCTACTGTATTGCGCGTGTCAGTCAACAGAAGCTAAGACCTTCCAGAGAGACTACCTGCTATTCTCTACCCAGGGGAAGCAGTACAGCCAGAAGCCCCCCCGTTCCATCTCTAGGCTCTGTCTCAGGCCCCTCATACTTGTGATGTGTCTCAGGGGTAGAATGAAGAGATTCCTCTGAGTGAACACATACAGAGAGGCCAGAGATGCTGAGGAAGGGCGCCTTGCCTAGTGATATCCTAGCGTAAGTAGAAAAGAGGTAACTGTCTGCTGTCCCAGTGTGTCGAACGTGTTGACATCAGGGGTTGCCTACTGTGAAGTTATTCCCTGGGTGCCCTGGATTTTGTGGCCAAAGACGCAAGGGGCCGTTGTCTGTCCATGGGTAAAATGGAGGGCTCTGCGGAACTGGCCGGTTAGGCTGGACCTCTCCTATTGGCTGAGTGTTTGTGACTCGTCCCCGTCAGAAGTTCCGCCCAGCCTTCCGGTGGCTGTCACCATGGTGATTGGGAAAGAAGCCTTAGGCCCCACACTCAGCCTTCACCTGGCCTACCTGGCCTCTTTCCCCTCATCTAGACCGCTGTGTGGATGAAAGAAAGGATGTCGGCCAGTGAGCACGTGTCCTGATTTCCTTGGAAGGATTAGGCTCCTTGCCTGGGCAGAAGACAGCCAAGGTCAGCCTGAGCCTAGACACCTAGTGACCTGTGACACTGCAGCCAGTGACAGATGTTGATGTCCACGCTCAGGTATCCGCAGGTGGCGGATTCAGTGTGGTGGGAAGAGAAGTGGAAGTAGAGATGACACACTCACGAGGGCACGGGCCAAAGGTCAGGGAAAATAGCTGAGGTCGTGGAGCTCTAGCGGAGCCAGTCTAGGGCCCAGGCCTCCCTGCTGTACGAGGCAAAGAGGTGATCCATATGCCGCCATCCGTAGACTCTGGACGGCTGGGGCCCTGGATGCCCGGATTTCGGCCTCGTCTACCTAGAAGTGACGCAGATGCAGTGTGCCACCGGAGGCTGTGGAACAGCAGAGGGCAAAATCTTGAAAATGTGGGCTTCAGTTGACTTTGCCTGTGCTCTTCTTTGGCTGAGTGACATCGTGTGTTTCCTAGCAGGTGAAGGCATTCGTGGAGAGAGGCGATTTCCATGCGTGCAGGCAAAGTGTGTGCTGAGATGATGAGTTGCTGGAGACCAGGGTGGACTCTTCAGACCCAGAATAGGCCTCTGGCAGGTATGTGTCAATGTTTTCTGCCCATGGCACTCAGCCGGTTATTTGCATAGAATGTGATCAGCAGAATTAGTAGTCTCCGGAGAGGCTGCCACTTGTCAGCGAGCTTCACCTGGCCAGGTCCGCCCGTGATGTAGCTCCCCAATCAATCACTACTCTCTAGACCTTCCAGATAGACTACCAGAACTTCTCTCCCCTTAAGGGGAAGCAGTAAGCCAGAGGCCTTCCCCCTTTGCTCTTTGGTCTCTAGGCCCTCTGTCAGGCACTCCAAGGTGTGAAGTGACAAGGGGGAGAAGGAAGAGATTTCAGAGAACGAAGACAAGCAGAGAGAGACAGAGAGAGGCAAGAGATGCTGAGTGCGGATGCCTTGCCTACTGATATCCTCAGGCAAGTGGGAAAGAGGTACCTGGCGTGCTCTGCCAATGCCCTGAAGCAGTCCGCACCAGGGGCTCCCTTGTGCCTGCGTAGCCTTTCCCGGGGTGTGCTCAAATCCTGTGGCCTCTAGGTGTCATAGGTCACAATGGAGGGCCCTGTGTCATCTGCCTGGCGGGCCGGATCTCTGCCATTGGCTCAGTCTTGTCACCAGGCCCATCACAAGCTCCGCCCACTCTTGCGGGGGGGGACTGTCTCTATGGTGATGGCAAAGAAGCCTTAGCCCCGCCCACCTGGCCTTCACTTCACCTACCTGGCCCTCTGACCCTCACTCAGACCTCTGGGTTGATAAAAATCAATGTCCGCCAGTGCCCAGGTGTCAGCATCTGGGATAAAGGATTCGGGACCTTGCCTTGGAAAGAAGGCAGCCTAGGTCAGCGGGTAGCTGGAAGTCTAGTGACTTGTGACACTGCTGCCAGTGACAAATGGTGACTCCCACACTCACATATCCCCTGGTGGCAGAATGCTAGTGATGGGTGGAGAAACATCGCTCCGGAGCACACGTTTAATGGGGCACCAGCCAAAGCAAAGGCCAGGGCCAGTAGTGGACGTCGTGGAGCTGAATGGCGAGCCAGTGAAGGGCCCAAGGATCCCTCCTGTATGTGGCGAACAGGTCATCCGTGTCCCCACGTCCATCAACCATTGCACTGCTGGGGCCCAGGCTGCCAGGATTTCGGCCTTGCCTTCGGAGCCCGGCCACATAGGCAGCCTTGCACCGGAGGTGGGGACGTGTAGAGAGCAAAAATTTGGAAACTGGCCATGTTTCCTCAATTTCCCTGGCATCGGCCTTTTTGAGCAGCTTGCTTTTTTTCCTGGTAGGATAGGGCCCTGACGGAGAAAGGCAGGATTCCCTGTGCAGGAAAGGTGTGTGTTGAGAGGGTGACGACGTTGAGACCACGTTGGGATCTTTAGTCCCAGGAAAGGCCCCTGGCGGGTGTGGGTCAATGTTCTCTACCCATCCCCCTTGGCGGGGGGAGGTTTTCACCATACAAACCAGCAGCACAATTATTCGTCGCCGGAGAGGTTGCATCTGCCCACAAGCTCCACCTGGCCAGGGTCCGCCCCTACTGTATTGCGCATGTCAGTCAACAAAAGCTAAGACCTTCCAGAGAGACTACCTGCTATTCTGTCCCCACGGGGAAGCAGTACAGCCAGAAGCCTCCCCCGTTCCATCTCTAGGCTCTCTCTCAGGCCCCTCATACTTGTGATGTGTCTCAGGGGTAGAATGAAGAGATTCCTCTG
Source organism: Loxodonta africana (assembly GCF_030014295.1). Taxonomy (NCBI): domain Eukaryota; kingdom Metazoa; phylum Chordata; class Mammalia; order Proboscidea; family Elephantidae; genus Loxodonta; species Loxodonta africana. Next base: position 362,828 of record NW_026974948.1, on the reverse strand, counting down.
AGTGAACACATACAGAGAGGCCAGAGATGCTGAGGAAGGGCGCCTTGCCTAGTGATATCCTAGCGTAAGTGGAAAAGAGGTACCTGCCTGCTGTCCCAGTGTGTCGAACGTGTTGACATCAGGGGTTGCCTACTGTGAAGTTATTCCCTGGGTGCCCTCGATTTTGTGGCCAAAGACGCAAGGGGCCGTTGTCTGTCCATGGGTAAAATGGAGGGCTCTGCGGAACTGGCCGGTTAGGCTGGACCTCTCCTATTGGCTGAGTGTTTGTGACTCGTCCCCGTCAGAAGTTCCGCCCAGCCTTCCGGTGGCTGTCACCATGGTGATTGGGAAAGAAGCCTTAGGCCCCACACTCAGCCTTCACCTGGCCTACCTGGCCTCTTTCCCCTCATCTAGACCGCTGTGTGGATGAAAGAAAGGATGTCGGCCAGTGAGCACGTGTCCTGATTTCCTTGGAAGGATTAGGCTCCTTGCCTGGGCAGAAGACAGCCAAGGTCAGCCTGAGCCTAGACACCTAGTGACCTGTGACACTGCAGCCAGTGACAGATGTTGATGTCCACGCTCAGGTATCCGCAGGTGGCGGATTCAGTGTGGTGGGAAGAGAAGTGGAAGTAGAGATGACACACTCACGAGGGCACGGGCCAAAGGTCAGGGAAAATAGCTGAGGTCGTGGAGCTCTAGCGGAGCCAGTCTAGGGCCCAGGCCTCCCTGCTGTACGAGGCAAAGAGGTGATCCATATGCCGCCATCCGTAGACTCTGGACGGCTGGGGCCCTGGATGCCCGGATTTCGGCCTCGTCTACCGAGAAGTGACGCAGATGCAGTGTGCCACCGGAGGCTGTGGAACAGCAGAGGGCAAAATCTTGAAAATGTGGGCTTCAGTTGACTTTGCCTGTGCTCTTCTTTGGCTGAGTGACATCGTGTGTTTCCTAGCAGGTGAAGGCATTCGTGGAGAGAGGCGATTTCCATGCGTGCAGGCAAAGTGTGTGCTGAGATGATGAGTTGCTGGAGACCAGGGTGGACTCTTCAGACCCAGAATAGGCCTCTGGCAGGTATGTGTCAATGTTTTCTGCCCATGGCACTCAGCCGGTTATTTGCATAGAATGTGATCAGCAGAATTAGTAGTCTCCGGAGAGGCTGCCACTTGTCAGCGAGCTTCACCTGGCCAGGTCCGCCCGTGATGTAGCTCCCCAATCAATCACTACTCTCTAGACCTTCCAGATAGACTAGCAGAACTTCTCTCCCCTCAAGGGCAAGCAGTAGAGCCAGAGGCCTTCCCCCTTTGCTCTTTGGTCTCTAGGCCCTCTGTCAGGCACTCCAAGGTGTGAAGTGACAAGGGGGAGAAGGAAGAGATTTCAGAGAACGAAGACAAGCAGAGAGAGACAGAGAGAGGCAAATGATGCTGAGTAGGGATGCCTTGCCTACTGATATCCTCAGGCAAGTGGGAAAGAGGTACCTGGCGTGCTCTGCCAATGCCCTGAAGCAGTCCGCACCAGGGGCTCCCTTGTGCCTGCGTAGCCTTTCCCGGGGCGTGCTCAAATCCTGTGGCCACTAGGGGTCATAGGTCACAATGGAGGGCCCTGTGTCATCTGCCTGGCGGGCCAGATCTCTGCCATTGGCTCAGTCTTGTCAGCAGGCCCATCACGAGCTCCGCCCACTCTTGCGGTGGGGGGACTGTCTCTATGGTGATGGCAAAGAAGCCTTAGCCCCGCCCACCTGGCCTTCACTTCACCTACCTGGCCCTCTGACCCTCACTCAGACCACTGTGTTGATAAAAATCAATGTCCGCCAGTGCCCAGGTGTCAGCATCTGGGATAAAGGATTCGGGACCTTGCCTGGGAAAGAAGGCAGCCTAGGTCAGCGGGTAGCTGGAAGTCTAGTGACTTGTGACACTGCTGCCAGTGACAAATGGTGACTCCCACACTCACATATTCCCTGGTGGCAGAATGCTAGTGATGGCTGGAGAAACATCGCTCCGGAGCACACGTTTAATGGGGCACCAGCCAAAGCAAAGGCCAGGGCCAGTAGTGGACGTCGTGGAGCTGAATGGCGAGCCAGTGAAGGGCCCAAGGATCCCTCCTGTATGTGGCGAACAGGTCATCCGTGTCCCCACGTCCATCAAGCATTGGACTGCTGGGGCCCAGGCTGCCAGGATTTCGGCCTTGCCTTCGGAGCCCGGCCACATAGGCAGCCTTGCACCGGAGGCGGGGACGTGTAGAGAGCAAAAATTTGGAAACTGGCAGTGTTTCCTCGATTTCCCTGGCATCGGCCTTTTTGAGCGGCTTGCTTTTTTTCCTGGTAGGATAGGGCCGTGACGGAGAAAGGCAGGATTAGGTGTGCAGGAAAGGTGTGTGTTCAGAGGGTGACGACGTTGAGACCACGTTGGGATCTTTAGTCCCAGGAAAGGCCCCTGGCGGGTGTGGGTCAATGTTCTCTACCCATCCCCCTTGGCGGGGGGAGGTTTTCACCATACAAAGCAGCAGCGCAATTATTCGTCGCCGGAGAGGTTGCATCTGCCCACAAGCTCCACCTGGCCAGGGCCCGCCCCTACTGTATTGCGCGTGTCAGTCAACAGAAGCTAAGACCTTCCAGAGAGACTACCTGCTATTCTGTCCCCACGGGGAAGCAGTACAGCCAGAAGCCTCCCCCGTTCCATCTCTAGGCTCTCTCTCAGGCCCCTCATACTTGTGATGTGTCTCAGGGGTAGAATGAAGAGATTCCTCTGAGTGAACACATACGTGAGAGGCCACAGATGCTGAGGAAGAGCGCCTTGCCTAGTGATATCCTAGCGCAAGTGGAAAAGAGGTACCTGCCTGCTGTCCCAGTGTGTCGAACGTGTTGACATCAGGGGTTGCCTACTGTGAAGTTATTCCCTGGGTGCCCTGGATTTTGTGGCCAAAGACGCAAGGGGCCGTTGTCTGTCCATGGGTAAAATGGAGGGCTCTGCGGAACTGGCCGGTTAGGCTGGACCTCTCCTATTGGCTGAGTGTTTGTGACTCGTCCCCGTCAGAAGTTCCGCCCAGCCTTCCGGTGGCTGTCACCATGGTGATTGGGAAAGAAGCCTTAGGCCCCACCCTCAGCCTTCACCTGGCCTACCTGGCCTCTTTCCCCTCATCTAGACCGCTGTGTGGATGAAAGAAAGGATGTCGGCCAGTGAGCACGTGTCCTGATTTCCTTGGAAGGATTAGGCTCCTTGCCTGGGCAGAAGACAGCCAAGGTCAGCCTGAGCCTAGACACCTAGTGACCTGTGACACTGCAGCCAGTGACAGATGTTGATGTCCACGCTCAGGTATCCGCAGGTGGCGGATTCAGTGTGGTGGGAAGAGAAGTGGAAGTAGAGATGACACACTCACGAGGGCACGGGCCAAAGGTCAGGGAAAATAGCTGAGGTCGTGGAGCTCTAGCGGAGCCAGTCTAGGGCCCAGGCCTCCCTGCTGTACGAGGCAAAGAGGTGATCCATATGCCGCCATCCGTAGACTCTGGACGGCTGGGGCCCTGGATGCCCGGATTTCGGCCTCGTCTACCGAGAAGTGACGCAGATGCAGTGTGCCGCCGGAGGCTGTGGAACAGCAGAGGGCAAAATCTTGAAAATGGGGGCTTCAGTTGACTTTGCCTGTGCTCTCCTTTGGCTGAGTGACATCGTGTGTTTCCTAGCAGGTGAAGGCATTCGTGGAGAGAGGCGGTTTCCATGCGTGCAGGCAAAGTGTGTGCTGAGATGATGAGTTGCTGGAGACCAGGGTGGACTCTTCAGACTCAGAATAGGCCTCTGGCAGGTATGTGTCAATGTTTTCTGCCCATGGCACTCAGCCAGTTATTTGCATAGAATGTTAGCAGCGGAATTAGTAGTCTCCGGAGAGGCTGCCACTTGTCAGCGAGCTTCACCTGGCCAGGTCCCACGGTGATGTCAAGCTTCACCTGGCCAGGTCCGCCCGTGATGTAGCTCCCCAATCAATCACTACTCTCTAGACCTTCCAGATAGACTAGCAGAACTTCTCTCCCCTCAAGGGCAAGCAGTAGAGCCAGAGGCCTTCCCCCTTTGCTCTTTGGTCTCTAGGCCCTCTGTCAGGCACTCCAAGGTGTGAAGTGACAAGGGGGAGAAGGAAGAGATTTCAGAGAACGAAGACAAGCAGAGAGAGACAGAGAGAGGCAAATGATGCTGAGTGGGGATGCCTTGCCTACTGATATCCTCAGGCAAGTGGGAAAGAGGTACCTGGCGTGCTCTGCCAATGCCCTGAAGCAGTCCGCACCAGGGGCTCCCTTGTGCCTGCGTAGCCTTTCCCGGGGCGTGCTCAAATCCTGTGGCCACTAGGTGTCATAGGTCACAATGGAGGGCCCTGTGTCATCTGCCTGGCGGGCCGGATCTCTGCCATTGGCTCAGTCTTGTCACCAGGCCCATCACGAGCTCCGCCCACTCTTGCGGTGGGGGGACTGTCTCTATGGTGATGGCAAAGAAGCCTTAGCCCCTCCCACCTGGCCTTCACTTCACCTACCTGGCCCTCTGACCCTCGCTCAGACCTCTGGGTTGATAAAAATCAATGTCCGCCAGTGCCCAGGTGTCAGCATCTGGGATAAAGGATTCGGGACCTTGCCTGGGAAAGAAGGCAGCCTAGGTCAGCGGGTAGCTGGAAGTCTAGTGACTTGTGACACTGCTGCCAGTGACAAATGGTGACTCCCACACGCACATATCCCCTGGTGGCAGAATGCTAGTGATGGGTGGAGAAACATCGCTCCGGAGCACACGTTTAATGGGGCACCAGCCAAAGCAAAGGCCAGGGCCAGTAGTGGACGTCGTGGAGCTGAATGGCGAGCCAGTGAAGGGCCCAAGGATCCCTCCTGTATGTGGCGAACAGGTCATCCGTGTCCCCACGTCCATCAAGCATTGGACTGCTGGGGCCCAGGCTGCCAGGATTTCGGCCTTGCCTTCGGAGCCCGGCCACATAGGCAGCCTTGCACCGGAGGCGGGGACGTGTAGAGAGCAAAAATTTGGAAACTGGCAGTGTTTCCTCGATTTCCCTGGCATCGGCCTTTTTGAGCGGCTTGTTTTTTTCCTGGTAGGATAGGGCCGTGACGGAGAAAGGCAGGATTACGTGTGCAGGAAAGGTGTTTGTTGAGAGGGTGACGACGTTGAGACCACGTTGGGATCTTTAGTCCCAGGAAAGGCCCCTGGAGGGTGTGGGTCAATGTTCTCTACCCATCCCCCTTGGCGGGGGGAGGTTTTCACCATACAAAGCAGCAGCGCAATTATTCGTCGCCGGAGAGGTTGCATCTGCCCACAAGCTCCACCTGGCTAGGGTCCGCCCCTACTGTATTGCGCGTGTCAGTCAACAGAAGCTAAGACCTTCCAGAGAGACTACCTGCTATTCTCTACCCAGGGGAAGCAGTACAGCCAGAAGCCCCCCCGTTCCATCTCTAGGCTCTCTCTCAGGCCCCTCATACTTGTGATGTGTCTCAGGGGTAGAATGAAGAGATTCCTCTGAGTGAACACATACAGAGAGGCCAGAGATGCTGAGGAAGGGCGCCTTGCCTAGTGATATCCTAGCGTAAGTGGAAAAGAGGTACCTGCCTGCTGTCCCAGTGTGTCGAACGTGTTGACATCAGGGGTTGCCTACTGTGAAGTTATTCCCTGGGTGCCCTGGATTTTGTGGCCAAAGACGCAAGGGGCCGTTGTCTGTCCATGGGTAAAATGGAGGGCTCTGCGGAACTGGCCGGTTAGGCTGGACCTCTCCTATTGGCTGAGTGTTTGTGACTCGTCCCCGTCAGAAGTTCCGCCCAGCCTTCCGGTGGCTGTCACCATGGTGATTGGGAAAGAAGCCTTAGGCCCCACACTCAGCCTTCACCTGGCCTACCTGGCCTCTTTCCCCTCATCTAGACCGCTGTGTGGATGAAAGAAAGGATGTCGGCCAGTGAGCACGTGTCCTGATTTCCTTGGAAGGATTAGGCTCCTTGCCTGGGCAGAAGACAGCCAAGGTCAGCCTGAGCCTAGACACCTAGTGACCTGTGACACTGCAGCCAGTGACAGATGTTGATGTCCACGCTCAGGTATCCGCAGGTGGCGGATTCAGTGTGGTGGGAAGAGAAGTGGAAGTAGAGATGACACACTCACGAGGGCAAGGGCCAAAGGTCAGGGAAAATAGCTGAGGTCGTGGAGCTCTAGCGGAGCCAGTCTAGGGCCCAGGCCTCCCTGCTGTACGAGGCAAAGAGGTGATCCATATGCCGCCATCCCTAGACTCTGGACGGCTGGGGCCCTGGATGCCCGGATTTCGGCCTCGTCTACCGAGAAGTGACGCAGATGCAGTGTGCCGCCGGAGGCTGTGGAACAGCAGAGGGCAAAATCTTGAAAATGGGGGCTTCAGTTGACTTTGCCTGTGCTCTTCTTTGGCTGAGTGACATCGTGTGTTTCCTAGCAGGTGAAGGCATTCGTGGAGAGAGGCGGTTTCCATGCGTGCAGGCAAAGTGTGTGCTGAGATGATGAGTTGCTGGAGACCAGGGTGGACTCTTCAGACCCAGAATAGGCCTCTGGCAGGTACGTGTCAATGTTTTCTGCCCATGGCACTCAGCCGGTTATTGGCACAGAATGTTAGCAGCGGAATTAGTAGTCTCCGGAGAGGCTGCCACTTGTCAGCGAGCTTCACCTGGCCAGGTCCCACGGTGATGTCAAGCTTCACCTGGCCAGGTCCGCCCGTGATGTAGCTCCCCAATCAATCACTACTCTCTAGACCTTCCAGATAGACTAGCAGAACTTCTCTCCCCTCAAGGGCAAGCAGTAGAGCCAGAGGCCTTCCCCCTTTGCTCTTTGGTCTCTAGGCCCTCTGTCAGGCACTCCAAGGTGTGAAGTGACAAGGGGGAGAAGGAAGAGATTTCAGAGAACGAAGACAAGCAGAGAGAGACAGAGAGAGGCAAATGATGCTGAGTGGGGATGCCTTGCCTACTGATATCCTCAGGCAAGTGGGAAAGAGGTACCTGGCGTGCTCTGCCAATGCCCTGAAGCAGTCCGCACCAGGGGCTCCCTTGTGCCTGCGTAGCCTTTCCCGGGGCGTGCTCAAATCCTGTGGCCACTAGGTGTCATAGGTCACAATGGAGGGCCCTGTGTCATCTGCCTGGCGGGCCGGATCTCTGCCATTGGCTCAGTCTTGTCACCAGGCCCATCACGAGCTCCGCCCACTCTTGCGGTGGGGGGACTGTCTCTATGGTGATGGCAAAGAAGCCTTAGCCCCGCCCACCTGGCCTTGACTTCACCTACCTGGCCCTCTGACCCTCACTCAGACCTCTGTGTTGATAAAAATCAATGTCCGCCAGTGCCCAGGTGTCAGCATCTGGGATAAAGGATTCGGGACCTTGCCTGGGGCAGAAGGCAGCCTAGGTCAGCAGGTAGCTGGAAGTCTAGTGACTTGGGACACTGCTGCCAGTGACAAATGGTGACTCCCACACTCACATATCCCCTGGTGGCAGAATGCTAGTGATGGGTGGAGAAACATCGCTCCGGAGCACACGTTTAATGGGGCACCAGCCAAAGCAAAGGCCAGGGCCAGTAGTGGACGTCGTGGAGCTGAATGGCGAGCCAGTGAAGGGCCCAAGGATCCCTCCTGTATGTGGCGAACAGGTCATCCGTGTCCCCACGTCCATCAAGCATTGGACTGCTGGGGCCCAGGCTGCCAGGATTTCGGCCTTGCCTTCGGAGCCCGGCCACATAGGCAGCCTTGCACCAGAGGCGGGGACGTGTAGAGAGCAAAAATTTGGAAACTGGCCGTGTTTCCTCGATTTCCCTGGCATCGGCCTTTTTGAGCGGCTTGCTTGTTTTCCTGGTAGGATAGGGCCGTGACGGAGAAAGGCAGGATTCCGTGTGCAGGAAAGGTGTGTGTTGAGAGGGTGACGACGTTGAGACCACGTTGGGATCTTTAGTCCCAGGAAAGGCCCCTGGCGGGTGTGGGTCAATGTTCTCTACCCATCCCCCTTGGCGGGGGGAGGTTTTCACCATACAAAGCAGCAGCGCAATTATTCGTCGCCGGAGAGGTTGCATCTGCCCACAAGCTCCCCCTGGCCAGGGTCCGCCCCTACTGTATTGCGCATGTCAGTCAACAGAAGCTAAGACCTTCCAGAGAGACTACCTGCTATTCTGTCCCCACGGGGAAGCAGTACAGCCAGAAGCCTCCCCCGTTCCATCTCTAGGCTCTCTCTCAGGCCCCTCATACTTGTGATGTGTCTCAGGGGTAGAATGAAGAGATTCCTCTGAGTGAACACATACAGAGAGGCCAGAGATGCTGAGGAAGGGCGCCTTGCCTAGTGATATCCTAGCGTAAGTGGAAAAGAGGTACCTGCCTGCTGTCCCAGTGTGTCGAACGTGTTGACATCAGGGGTTGCCTACTGTGAAGTTATTCCCTGGGTGCCCTGGATTTTGTGGCCAAAGACGCAAGGGGCCGTTGTCTGTCCATGGGTAAAATGGAGGGCTCTGCGGAACTGGCCGGTTAGGCTGGACCTCTCCTATTGGCTGAGTGTTTGTGACTCGTCCCCGTCAGAAGTTCCGCCCAGCCTTCCGGTGGCTGTCACCATGGTGATTGGGAAAGAAGCCTTAGGCCCCACACTCAGCCTTCACCTGGCCTACCTGGCCTCTTTCCCCTCATCTAGACCGCTGTGTGGATGAAAGAAAGGATGTCGGCCAGTGAGCACGTGTCCTGATTTCCTTGGAAGGATTAGGCTCCTTGCCTGGGCAGAAGACAGCCAAGGTCAGCCTGAGCCTAGACACCTAGTGACCTGTGACACTGCAGCCAGTGACAGATGTTGATGTCCACGCTCAGGTATCCGCAGGTGGCGGATTCAGTGTGGTGGGAAGAGAAGTGGAAGTAGAGATGACACACTCACGAGGGCACGGGCCAAAGGTCAGGGAAAATAGCTGAGGTCGTGGAGCTCTAGCGGAGCCAGTCTAGGGCCCAGGCCTCCCTGCTGTACGAGGCAAAGAGGTGATCCATATGCCGCCATCCGTAGACTCTGGACGGCTGGGGCCCTGGATGCCCGGATTTCGGCCTCGTCTACCGAGAAGTGACGCAGATGCAGTGTGCCACCGGAGGCTGTGGAACAGCAGAGGGCAAAATCTTGAAAATGGGGGCTTCAGTTGATTTGCCTGTGCTCTCCTTTGGCTGAGTGACATCGTGTGTTTCCTAGCAGGTGAAGGCATTCGTGGAGAGAGGCGGTTTCCATGCGTGCAGGCAAAGTGTGTGCTGAGATGATGAGTTGCTGGAGACCAGGGTGGACTCTTCAGACCCAGAATAGGCCTCTGGCAGGTATGTGTCAATGTTTTCTGCCCATGGCACTCAGCCGGTTATTTGCACAGAATGTTAGCAGCGGAATTAGTAGTCTCCGGAGAGGCTGCCACTTGTCAGCGAGCTTCACCTGGCCAGGTCCCACGGTGATGTCAAGCTTCACCTGGCCAGGTCCGCCCGTGATGTAGCTCCCCAATCAATCACTACTCTCTAGACCTTCCAGATAGACTAGCAGAACTTCTCTCCCCTCAAGGGCAAGCAGTAGAGCCAGAGGCCTTCCCCCTTTGCTCTTTGGTCTCTAGGCCCTCTGTCAGGCACTCCAAGGTGTGAAGTGACAAGGGGGAGAAGGAAGAGATTTCAGAGAACGAAGACAAGCAGAGAGAGACAGAGAGAGGCAAATGATGCTGAGTGGGGATGCCTTGCCTACTGATATCCTCAGGCAAGTGGGAAAGAGGTACCTGGCGTGCTCTGCCAATGCCCTGAAGCAGTCCGCACCAGGGGCTCCCTTGTGCCTGCGTAGCCTTTCCCGGGGCGTGCTCAAATCCTGTGGCCACTAGGTGTCATAGGTCACAATGGAGGGCCCTGTGTCATCTGCCTGGCGGGCCGGATCTCTGCCATTGGCTCAGTCTTGTCACCAGGCCCATCACGAGCTCCGCCCACTCTTGCGGTGGGGGGACTGTCTCTATGGTGATGGCAAAGAAGCCTTAGCCCCGCCCACCTGGCCTTCACTTCACCTACCTGGCCCTCTGACCCTCACTCAGACCTCTGGGTTGATAAAAATCAATGTCCGCCAGTGCCCAGGTGTCAGCATCTGGGATAAAGGATTCGGGACCTTGCCTGGGGCAGAAGGCAGCCTAGGTCAGCGGGTAGCTGGAAGTCTAGTGACTTGTGACACTGCTGCCAGTGACAAATGGTGACTCCCACACTCACATATCCCCTGGTGGCAGAATGCTAGTGATGGGTGGAGAAACATCGCTCCGGAGCACACGTTTAATGGGGCACCAGCCAAAGCAAAGGCCAGGGCCAGTAGTGGACGTCGTGGAGCTGAATGGCGAGCCAGTGAAGGGCCCAAGGATCCCTCCTGTATGTGGCGAACAGGTCATCCGTGTCCCCACGTCCATCAAGCATTGGACTGCTGGGGCCCAGGCTGCCAGGATTTCGGCCTTGCCTTCGGAGCCCGGCCACATAGGCAGCCTTGCACCGGAGGCGGGGACGTGTAGAGAGCAAAAATTTGGAAACTGGCCGTGTTTCCTCGATTTCCCTGGCATCGGCCTTTTTGAGCGGCTTGCTTTTTTTCCTGGTAGGATAGGGCCCTGACGGAGAAAGGCAGGATTCCGTGTGCAGGAAAGGTGTGTGTTGAGAGGGTGACGACGTTGAGACCACGTTGGGATCTTTAGTCCCAGGAAAGGCCCCTGGCGGGTGTGGGTCAATGTTCTCTACCCATCCCCCTTGGCGGGGGGAGGTTTTCACCATACAAAGCAGCAGCGCAATTATTCGTCGCCGGAGAGGTTGCCTCTGCCCACAAGCTCCACCTGGCCAGGGTCCGCCCCTACTGTATTGCGCATGTCAGTCAACATAAGCTAAGACCTTCCAGAGAGACTACCTGCTATTCTGTCCCCACGGGGAAGCAGTACAGCCAGAAGCCTCCCCCGTTCCATCTCTAGGCTCTCTCTCAGGCCCCTCATACTTGTGATGTGTCTCAGGGGTAGAATGAAGAGATTCCTCTGAGTGAACACATACAGAGAGGCCAGAGATGCTGAGGAAGGGCGCCTTGCCTAGTGATATCCTAGCGTAAGTGGAAAAGAGGTACCTGCCTGCTGTCCCAGTGTGTCGAACGTGTTGACATCAGGGGTTGCCTACTGTGAAGTTATTCCCTGGGTGCCCTGGATTTTGTGGCCAAAGACGCAAGGGGCCGTTGTCTGTCCATGGGTAAAATGGAGGGCTCTGCGGAACTGGCCGGTTAGGCTGGACCTCTCCTATTGGCTGAGTGTTTGTGACTCGTCCCCGTCCGAAGTTTCGCCCAGCCTTCAGGTGGCTGTCACCATGGTGATTGGGAAAGAAGCCTTAGGCCCCACACTCAGCCTTCACCTGGCCTACCTGGCCTCTTTCCCCTCATCTAGACCGCTGTGTGGATGAAAGAAAGGATGTCGGCCAGTGAGCACGTGTCCTGATTTCCTTGGAAGGATTAGGTTCCTTGCCTGGGCAGAAGACAGCCAAGGTCAGCCTGAGCCTAGACACCTAGTGACCTGTGACACTGCAGCCAGTGACAGATGTTGATGTCCACGCTCAGGTATCCGCAGGTGGCGGATTCAGTGTGGTGGGAAGAGAAGTGGAAGTAGAGATGACACACTCACGAGGGCACGGGCCAAAGGTCAGGGAAAATAGCTGAGGTCATGGAGCTCTAGCGGAGCCAGTCTAGGGCCCAGGCCTCCCTGCTGTACGAGGCAAAGAGGTGATCCATATGCCGCCATCCCTAGACTCTGGACGGCTGGGGCCCTGGATGCCCGGATTTCGGCCTCGTCTACCGAGAAGTGACGCAGATGCAGTGTGCCACCGGAGGCTGTGGAACAGCAGAGGGCAAAATCTGGAAAATGGGGGCTTCAGTTGATTTGCCTGTGCTCTCCTTTGGCTGAGTGACATCGTGTGTTTCCTAGCAGGTGAAGGCATTCGTGGAGAGAGGCGGTTTCCATGCGTGCAGGCAAAGTGTGTGCTGAGATGATGAGTTGCTGGAGACCAGGGTGGACTCTTCAGACCCAGAATAGGCCTCTGGCAGGTATGTGTCAATGTTTTCTGCCCATGGCACTCAGCCGGTTATTTGCACAGAATGTTAGCAGCGGAATTAGTAGTCTCCGGAGAGGCTGCCACTTGTCAGCGAGCTTCACCTGGCCAGGTCCCACGGTGATGTCAAGGTTCACCTGGCCAGGTCCGCCCGTGATGTAGCTCCCCAATCAATCACTACTCTCTAGACCTTCCAGATAGACTAGCAGAACTTCTCTCCCCTCAAGGGCAAGCAGTAGAGCCAGAGGCCTTCCCCCTTTGCTCTTTGGTCTCTAGGCCCTCTGTCAGGCACTCCAAGGTGTGAAGTGACAAGGGGGAGAAGGAAGAGATTTCAGAGAACGAAGACAAGCAGAGAGAGACAGAGAGAGGCAAATGATGCTGAGTGGGGATGCCTTGCCTACTGATATCCTCAGGCAAGTGGGAAAGAGGTACCTGGCGTGCTCTGCCAATGCCCTGAAGCAGTCCGCACCAGGGGCTCCCTTGTGCCTGCGTAGCCTTTCCCGGGGCGTGCTCAAATCCTGTGGCCACTAGGTGTCATAGGTCACAATGGAGGGCCCTGTGTCATCTGCCTGGCGGGCCGGATCTCTGCCATTGGCTCAGTCTTGTCACCAGGCCCATCACGAGCTCCGCCCACTCTTGCGGTGGGGGGACTGTCTCTATGGTGATGGCAAAGAAGCCTTAGCCCCGCCCACCTGGCCTTCACTTCACCTACCTGGCCCTCTGACCCTCACTCAGACCTCTGGGTTGATAAAAATCAATGTCCGCCAGTGCCCAGGTGTCAGCATCTGGGATAAAGGATTCGGGACCTTGCCTGGGGCAGAAGGCAGCCTAGGTCAGCGGGTAGCTGGAAGTCTAGTGACTTGTGACACTGCTGCCAGTGACAAATGGTGACTCCCACACTCACATATCCCCTGGTGGCAGAATGCTAGTGATGGGTGGAGAAACATCGCTCCGGAGCACACGTTTAATGGGGCACCAGCCAAAGCAAAGGCCAGGGCCAGTAGTGGACGTCGTGGAGCTGAATGGCGAGCCAGTGAAGGGCCCAAGGATCCCTCCTGTATGTGGCGAACAGGTCATCCGTGTCCCCACGTCCATCAAGCATTGGACTGCTGGGGCCCAGGCTGCCAGGATTTCGGCCTTGCCTTCGGAGCCCGGCCACATAGGCAGCCTTGCACCGGAGGCGGGGACGTGTAGAGAGCAAAAATTTGGAAACTGGCCGTGTTTCCTCGATTTCCCTGGCATCGGCCTTTTTGAGCGGCTTGCTTTTTTTCCTTGTAGGATAGGGCCCTGACGGAGAAAGGCAGGATTCCGTGTGCAGGAAAGGTGTGTGTTGAGAGGGTGACGACGTTGAGACCACGTTGGGATCTTTAGTCCCAGGAAAGGCCCCTGGCGGGTGTGGGTCAATGTTCTCTACCCATCCCCCTTGGCGGGGGGAGGTTTTCACCATACAAAGCAGCAGCGCAATTATTCGTCGCCGGAGAGGTTGCCTCTGCCCACAAGCTCCACCTGGCCAGGGTCCGCCCCTACTGTATTGCGCATGTCAGTCAACATAAGCTAAGACCTTCCAGAGAGACTACCTGCTATTCTGTCCCCACGGGGAAGCAGTACAGCCAGAAGCCTCCCCCGTTCCATCTCTAGGCTCTCTCTCAGGCCCCTCATACTTGTGATGTGTCTCAGGGGTAGAATGAAGAGATTCCTCTGAGTGAACACATACAGAGAGGCCAGAGATGCTGAGGAAGGGCGCCTTGCCTAGTGATATCCTAGCGTAAGTGGAAAAGAGGTACCTGCCTGCTGTCCCAGTGTGTCGAACGTGTTGACATCAGGGGTTGCCTACTGTGAAGTTATTCCCTGGGTGCCCTGGATTTTGTGGCCAAAGACGCAAGGGGCCGTTGTCTGTCCATGGGTAAAATGGAGGGCTCTGCGGAACTGGCCGGTTAGGCTGGACCTCTCCTATTGGCTGAGTGTTTGTGACTCGTCCCCGTCAGAAGTTCCGCCCAGCCTTCCGGTGGCTGTCACCATGGTGATTGGGAAAGAAGCCTTAGGCCCCACACTCAGCCTTCACCTGGCCTACCTGGCCTCTTTCCCCTCATCTAGACCGCTGTGTGGATGAAAGAAAGGATGTCGGCCAGTGAGCACGTGTCCTGATTTCCTTGGAAGGATTAGGCTCCTTGCCTGGGCAGAAGACAGCCAAGGTCAGCCTGAGCCTAGACACCTAGTGACCTGTGACACTGCAGCCAGTGACAGATGTTGATGTCCACGCTCAGGTATCCGCAGGTGGCGGATTCAGTGTGGTGGGAAGAGAAGTGGAAGTAGAGATGACACACTCACGAGGGCACGGGCCAAAGGTCAGGGAAAATAGCTGAGGTCATGGAGCTCTAGCGGAGCCAGTCTAGGGCCCAGGCCTCCCTGCTGTACGAGGCAAAGAGGTGATCCATATGCCGCCATCCGTAGACTCTGGACGGCTGGGGCCCTGGATGCCCGGATTTCGGCCTCGTCTACCTAGAAGTGACGCAGATGCAGTGTGCCACCGGAGGCTGTGGAACAGCAGAGGGCAAAATCTTGAAAATGTGGGCTTCAGTTGACTTTGCCTGTGCTCTTCTTTGGCTGAGTGACATCGTGTGTTTCCTAGCAGGTGAAGGCATTCGTGGAGAGAGGCGATTTCCATGCGTGCAGGCAAGGTGTGTGCTGAGATGATGAGTTGCTAGAGACCAGGGCGGACTCTTCAGACCCAGAATAGGCCTCTGGCAGGTATGTGTCAATGTTTTCTGCCCATGGCACTCAGCCGGTTATTTGCATAGAATGTGATCAGCGGAATTAGTAGTCTCCGGAGAGGCTGCCACTTGTCAGCGAGCTTCACCTGGCCAGGTCCCACGGTGATGTCAAGCTTCACCTGGCCAGGTCCGCCCGTGATGTAGCTCCCCAATCAATCACTACTCTCTAGACCTTCCAGATAGACTAGCAGAACTTCTCTCCCCTCAAGGGCAAGCAGTAGAGCCAGAGGCCTTCCCCCTTTGCTCTTTGGTCTCTAGGCCCTCTGTCAGGCACTCCAAGGTGTGAAGTGACAAGGGGGAGAAGGAAGAGATTTCAGAGAACGAAGACAAGCAGAGAGAGACAGAGAGAGGCAAATGATGCTGAGTGGGGATGCCTTGCCTACTGATATCCTCAGGCAAGTGGGAAAGAGGTACCTGGCGTGCTCTGCCAATGCCCTGAAGCAGTCCGCACCAGGGGCTCCCTTGTGCCTGCGTAGCCTTTCCCGGGGCGTGCTCAAATCCTGTGGCCACTAGGTGTCATAGGTCACAATGGAGGGCCCTGTGTCATCTGCCTGGCGGGCCGGATCTCTGCCATTGGCTCAGTCTTGTCACCAGGCCCATCACGAGCTCCGCCCACTCTTGCGGTGGGGGGACTGTCTCTATGGTGATGGCAAAGAAGCCTTAGCCCCGCCCACCTGGCCTTCACTTCACCTACCTGGCCCTCTGACCCTCACTCAGACCTCTGGGTTGATAAAAATCAATGTCCGCCAGTGCCCAGGTGTCAGCATCTGGGATAAAGGATTCGGGACCTTGCCTGGGGCAGAAGGCAGCCTAGGTCAGCGGGTAGCTGGAAGTCTAGTGACTTGTGACACTGCTGCCAGTGACAAATGGTGACTCCCACACTCACATATCCCCTGGTGGCAGAATGCTAGTGATGGGTGGAGAAACATCGCTCCGGAGCACACGTTTAATGGGGCACCAGCCAAAGCAAAGGCCAGGGCCAGTAGTGGACGTCGTGGAGCTGAATGGCGAGCCAGTGAAGGGCCCAAGGATCCCTCCTGTATGTGGCGAACAGGTCATCCGTGTCCCCACGTCCATCAAGCATTGGACTGCTGGGGCCCAGGCTGCCAGGATTTCGGCCTTGCCTTCGGAGCCCGGCCACATAGGCAGCCTTGCACCGGAGGCGGGGACGTGTAGAGAGCAAAAATTTGGAAACTGGCCGTGTTTCCTCGATTTCCCTGGCATCGGCCTTTTTGAGCGGCTTGCTTTTTTTCCTGGTAGGATAGGGCCCTGACGGAGAAAGGCAGGATTCCGTGTGCAGGAAAGGTGTGTGTTGAGAGGGTGACGACGTTGAGACCACGTTGGGATCTTTAGTCCCAGGAAAGGCCCCTGGCGGGTGTGGGTCAATGTTCTCTACCCATCCCCCTTGGCGGGGGGAGGTTTTCACCATACAAAGCAGCAGCGCAATTATTCGTCGCCGGAGAGGTTGCCTCTGCCCACAAGCTCCACCTGGCCAGGGTCCGCCCCTACTGTATTGCGCATGTCAGTCAACATAAGCTAAGACCTTCCAGAGAGACTACCTGCTATTCTGTCCCCACGGGGAAGCAGTACAGCCAGAAGCCTCCCCCGTTCCATCTCTAGGCTCTCTCTCAGGCCCCTCATACTTGTGATGTGTCTCAGGGGTAGAATGAAGAGATTCCTCTGAGTGAACACATACAGAGAGGCCAGAGATGCTGAGGAAGGGCGCCTTGCCTAGTGATATCCTAGCGTAAGTGGAAAAGAGGTACCTGCCTGCTGTCCCAGTGTGTCGAACGTGTTGACATCAGGGGTTGCCTACTGTGAAGTTATTCCCTGGGTGCCCTGGATTTTGTGGCCAAAGACGCAAGGGGCCGTTGTCTGTCCATGGGTAAAATGGAGGGCTCTGCGGAACTGGCCGGTTAGGCTGGACCTCTCCTATTGGCTGAGTGTTTGTGACTCGTCCCCGTCAGAAGTTCCGCCCAGCCTTCCGGTGGCTGTCACCATGGTGATTGGGAAAGAAGCCTTAGGCCCCACACTCAGCCTTCACCTGGCCTACCTGGCCTCTTTCCCCTCATCTAGACCGCTGTGTGGATGAAAGAAAGGATGTCGGCCAGTGAGCACGTGTCCTGATTTCCTTGGAAGGATTAGGCTCCTTGCCTGGGCAGAAGACAGCCAAGGTCAGCCTGAGCCTAGACACCTAGTGACCTGTGACACTGCAGCCAGTGACAGATGTTGATGTCCACGCTCAGGTATCCGCAGGTGGCGGATTCAGTGTGGTGGGAAGAGAAGTGGAAGTAGAGATGACACACTCACGAGGGCACGGGCCAAAGGTCAGGGAAAATAGCTGAGGTCGTGGAGCTCTAGCGGAGCCAGTCTAGGGCCCAGGCCTCCCTGCTGTACGAGGCAAAGAGGTGATCCATATGCCGCCATCCGTAGACTCTGGACGGCTGGGGCCCTGGATGCCCGGATTTCGGCCTCGTCTACCTAGAAGTGACGCAGATGCAGTGTGCCACCGGAGGCTGTGGAACAGCAGAGGGCAAAATCTTGAAAATGTGGGCTTCAGTTGACTTTGCCTGTGCTCTTCTTTGGCTGAGTGACATCGTGTGTTTCCTAGCAGGTGAAGGCATTCGTGGAGAGAGGCGATTTCCATGCGTGCAGGCAAAGTGTGTGCTGAGATGATGAGTTGCTGGAGACCAGGGTGGACTCTTCAGACCCAGAATAGGCCTCTGGCAGGTATGTGTCAATGTTTTCTGCCCATGGCACTCAGCCGGTTATTTGCATAGAATGTGATCAGCGGAATTAGTAGTCTCCGGAGAGGCTGCCACTTGTCAGCGAGCTTCACCTGGCCAGGTCCCACGGTGATGTCAAGCTTCACCTGGCCAGGTCCGCCCGTGATGTAGCTCCCCAATCAATCACTACTCTCTAGACCTTCCAGATAGACTAGCAGAACTTCTCTCCCCTCAAGGGCAAGCAGTAGAGCCAGAGGCCTTCCCCCTTTGCTCTTTGGTCTCTAGGCCCTCTGTCAGGCACTCCAAGGTGTGAAGTGACAAGGGGGAGAAGGAAGAGATTTCAGAGAACGAAGACAAGCAGAGAGAGACAGAGAGAGGCAAATGATGCTGAGTGGGGATGCCTTGCCTACTGATATCCTCAGGCAAGTGGGAAAGAGGTACCTGGCGTGCTCTGCCAATGCCCTGAAGCAGTCCGCACCAGGGGCTCCCTTGTGCCTGCGTAGCCTTTCCCGGGGCGTGCTCAAATCCTGTGGCCACTAGGTGTCATAGGTCACAATGGAGGGCCCTGTGTCATCTGCCTGGCGGGCCGGATCTCTGCCATTGGCTCAGTCTTGTCACCAGGCCCATCACGAGCTCCGCCCACTCTTGCGGTGGGGGGACTGTCTCTATGGTGATGGCAAAGAAGCCTTAGCCCCGCCCACCTGGCCTTCACTTCACCTACCTGGCCCTCTGACCCTCACTCAGACCTCTGGGTTGATAAAAATCAATGTCCGCCAGTGCCCAGGTGTCAGCATCTGGGATAAAGGATTCGGGACCTTGCCTGGGGCAGAAGGCAGCCTAGGTCAGCGGGTAGCTGGAAGTCTAGTGACTTGTGACACTGCTGCCAGTGACAAATGGTGACTCCCACACTCACATATCCCCTGGTGGCAGAATGCTAGTGATGGGTGGAGAAACATCGCTCCGGAGCACACGTTTAATGGGGCACCAGCCAAAGCAAAGGCCAGGGCCAGTAGTGGACGTCGTGGAGCTGAATGGCGAGCCAGTGAAGGGCCCAAGGATCCCTCCTGTATGTGGCGAACAGGTCATCCGTGTCCCCACGTCCATCAAGCATTGGACTGCTGGGGCCCAGGCTGCCAGGATTTCGGCCTTGCCTTCGGAGCCCGGCCACATAGGCAGCCTTGCACCGGAGGCGGGGACGTGTAGAGAGCAAAAATTTGGAAACTGGCCGTGTTTCCTCGATTTCCCTGGCATCGGCCTTTTTGAGCGGCTTGCTTGTTTTCCTGGTAGGATAGGGCCGTGACGGAGAAAGGCAGGATTCCGTGTGCAGGAAAGGTGTGTGTTGAGAGGGTGACGACGTTGAGACCACGTTGGGATCTTTAGTCCCAGGAAAGGCCCCTGGCGGGTGTGGGTCAATGTTCTCTACCCATCCCCCTTGGCGGGGGGAGGTTTTCACCATACAAAGCAGCAGCGCAATTATTCGTCGCCGGAGAGGTTGCATCTGCCCACAAGCTCCCCCTGGCCAGGGTCCGCCCCTACTGTATTGCGCATGTCAGTCAACATAAGCTAAGACCTTCCAGAGAGACTACCTGCTATTCTGTCCCCACGGGGAAGCAGTACAGCCAGAAGCCTCCCCCGTTCCATCTCTAGGCTCTCTCTCAGGCCCCTCATACTTGTGATGTGTCTCAGGGGTAGAATGAAGAGATTCCTCTGAGTGAACACATACAGAGAGGCCAGAGATGCTGAGGAAGGGCGCCTTGCCTAGTGATATCCTAGCGTAAGTGGAAAAGAGGTACCTGCCTGCTGTCCCAGTGTGTCGAACGTGTTCACATCAGGGGTTGCCTACTGTGAAGTTATTCCCTGGGTGCCCTCGATTTTGTGGCCAAAGACGCAAGGGGCCGTTGTCTGTCCATGGGTAAAATGGAGGGCTCTGCGGAACTGGCCGGTTAGGCTGGACCTCTCCTATTGGCTGAGAGTTTGTGACTCGTCTCCGTCCGAAGTTCCGCCCAGCCTTCCGGTGGCTGTCACCATGGTGATTGGGAAAGAAGCCTTAGGCCCCACTCTCAGCCTTCACCTGGCCTACCTGGCCTCTTTCCCCTCATCTAGACCGCTATGTGGATGAAAGAAAGGATGTCGGCCAGTGAGCACGTGTCCTGATTTCCTTGGAAGGATTAGGTTCCTTGCCTGGGCAGAAGACAGCCAAGGTCAGCCTGAGCCTAGACACCTAGTGACCTGTGACACTGCAGCCAGTGACAGATGTTGATGTCCACGCTCAGGTATCCGCAGGTGGCGGATTCAGTGTGGTGGGAAGAGAAGTGGAAGTAGAGATGACACACTCACGAGGGCACGGGCCAGAGGTCAGGGAAAATAGCTGAGGTCATGGAGCTCTAGCGGAGCCAGTCTAGGGCCCAGGCCTCCCTGCTGTACGAGGCAAAGAGGTGATCCATATGCCGCCATCCGTAGACTCTGGACGGCTGGGGCCCTGGATGCCCGGATTTCGGCCTCGTCTACCGAGAAGTGACGCAGATGCAGTGTGCCACCGGAGGCTGTGGAACAGCAGAGGGCAAAATCTTGAAAATGGGGGCTTCAGTTGATTTGCCTGTGCTCTCCTTTGGCTGAGTGACATCGTGTGTTTCCTAGCAGGTGAAGGCATTCGTGGAGAGAGGCGGTTTCCATGCGTGCAGGCAAAGTGTGTGCTGAGATGATGAGTTGCTGGAGACCAGGGTGGACTCTTCAGACCCAGAATAGGCCTCTGGCAGGTATGTGTCAATGTTTTCTGCCCATGGCACTCAGCCGGTTATTTGCACAGAATGTTAGCAGCGGAATTAGTAGTCTCCGGAGAGGCTGCCACTTGTCAGCGAGCTTCACCTGGCCAGGTCCCACGGTGATGTCAAGCTTCACCTGGCCAGGTCCGCCCGTGATGTAGCTCCCCAATCAATCACTACTCTCTAGACCTTCCAGATAGACTAGCAGAACTTCTCTCCCCTCAAGGGCAAGCAGTAGAGCCAGAGGCCTTCCCCCTTTGCTCTTTGGTCTCTAGGCCCTCTGTCAGGCACTCCAAGGTGTGAAGTGACAAGGGGGAGAAGGAAGAGATTTCAGAGAACGAAGACAAGCAGAGAGAGACAGAGAGAGGCAAATGATGCTGAGTGGGGATGCCTTGCCTACTGATATCCTCAGGCAAGTGGGAAAGAGGTACCTGGCGTGCTCTGCCAATGCCCTGAAGCAGTCCGCACCAGGGGCTCCCTTGTGCCTGCGTAGCCTTTCCCGGGGCGTGCTCAAATCCTGTGGCCACTAGGTGTCATAGGTCACAATGGAGGGCCCTGTGTCATCTGCCTGGCGGGCCGGATCTCTGCCATTGGCTCAGTCTTGTCACCAGGCCCATCACGAGCTCCGCCCACTCTTGCGGTGGGGGGACTGTCTCTATGGTGATGGCAAAGAAGCCTTAGCCCCGCCCACCTGGACTTCACTTCACCTACCTGGCCCTCTGACCCTCACTCAGACCCCTGGGTTGATAAAAATCAATGTCCGCCAGTGCCCAGGTGTCAGCATCTGGGATAAAGGATTCGGGACCTTGCCTGGGGCAGAAGGCAGCCTAGGTCAGCGGGTAGCTGGAAGTCTAGTGACTTGGGACACTGCTGCCAGTGACAAATGGTGACTCCCACACTCACATATCCCCTGGTGGCAGAATGCTAGTGATGGGTGGAGAAACATCGCTCCGGAGCACACGTTTAATGGGGCACCAGCCAAAGCAAAGGCCAGGGCCAGTAGTGGACGTCGTGGAGCTGAATGGCGAGCCAGTGAAGGGCCCAAGGATCCCTCCTGTATGTGGCGAACAGGTCATCCGTGTCCCCACGTCCATCAAGCATTGGACTGCTGGGGCCCAGGCTGCCAGGATTTCGGCCTTGCCTTCAGAGCCCGGCCACATAGGCAGCCTTGCACCGGAGGCGGGGACGTGTAGAGAGCAAAAATTTGGAAACTGGCCGTGTTTCCTCGATTTCCCTGGCATCGGCCTTTTTGAGCGGCTTGCTTTTTTTCCTGGTAGGATAGGGCCCTGACGGAGAAAGGCAGGATTCCCTGTGCAGGAAAGGTGTTTGTTGAGAGGGTGACGACGTTGAGACCACGTTGGGATCTTTAGTCCCAGGAAAGGCCCCTGGCGGGTGTGGGTCAATGTTCTCTACCCATCCCCCTTGGCGGGGGGAGGTTTTCACCATACAAAGCAGCAGCGCAATTATTCGTCGCCGGAGAGGTTGCATCTGCCCACAAGCTCCACCTGGCCAGGGTCCGCCCCTACTGTATTGCGCATGTCAGTCAACAGAAGCTAAGACCTTCCAGAGAGACTACCTGCTATTCTCTACCCAGGGGAAGCAGTACAGCCAGAAGCCCCCCCGTTCCATCTCTAGGCTCTCTCTCAGGCCCCTCATACTTGTGATGTGTCTCAGGGGTAGAATGAAGAGATTCCTCTGAGTGAACACATACAGAGAGGCCAGAGATGCTGAGGAAGGGCGCCTTGCCTAGTGATATCCTAGCGTAAGTAGAAAAGAGGTAACTGCCTGCTGTCCCAGTGTGTCGAACGTGTTGACATCAGGGGTTGCCTACTGTGAAGTTATTCCCTGGGTGCCCTGGATTTTGTGGCCAAAGACGCAAGGGGCCGTTGTCTGTCCATGGGTAAAATGGAGGGCTCTGCGGAACTGGCCGGTTAGGCTGGACCTCTCCTATTGGCTGAGTGTTTGTGACTCGTCCCCGTCAGAAGTTCCGCCCAGCCTTCCGGTGGCTGTCACCATGGTGATTGGGAAAGAAGCCTTAGGCCCCACACTCAGCCTTCACCTGGCCTACCTGGCCTCTTTCCCCTCATCTAGACCGCTGTGTGGATGAAAGAAAGGATGTCGGCCAGTGAGCACGTGTCCTGATTTCCTTGGAAGGATTAGGCTCCTTGCCTGGGCAGAAGACAGCCAAGGTCAGCCTGAGCCTAGACACCTAGTGACCTGTGACACTGCAGCCAGTGACAGATGTTGATGTCCACGCTCAGGTATCCGCAGGTGGCGGATTCAGTGTGGTGGGAAGAGAAGTGGAAGTAGAGATGACACACTCACGAGGGCACGGGCCAAAGGTCAGGGAAAATAGCTGAGGTCGTGGAGCTCTAGCGGAGCCAGTCTAGGGCCCAGGCCTCCCTGCTGTACGAGGCAAAGAGGTGATCCATATGCCGCCATCCGTAGACTCTGGACGGCTGGGGCCCTGGATGCCCGGATTTCGGCCTCGTCTACCGAGAAGTGACGCAGATGCAGTGTGCCACCGGAGGCTGTGGAACAGCAGAGGGCAAAATCTTGAAAATGTGGGCTTCAGTTGACTTTGCCTGTGCTCTCCTTTGGCTGAGTGACATCGTGTGTTTCCTAGCAGGTGAAGGCATTCGTGGAGAGAGGCGGTTTCCATGCGTGCAGGCAAAGTGTGTGCTGAGATGATGAGTTGCTGGAGACCAGGGTGGACTCTTCAGACCCAGAATAGGCCTCTGGCAGGTATGTGTCAATGTTTTCTGCCCATGGCACTCAGCCGGTTATTTGCATAGAATGTGATCAGCGGAATTAGTAGTCTCCGGAGAGGCTGCCACTTGTCAGCGAGCTTCACCTGGCCAGGTCCGCCCGTGATGTAGCTCCCCAATCAATCACTACTCTCTAGACCTTCCAGATAGACTAGCAGAACTTCTCTCCCCTCAAGGGCAAGCAGTAAGCCAGAGGCCTTCCCCCTTTGCTCTTTGGTCTCTAGGCCCTCTGTCAGGCACTCCAAGGTGTGAAGTGACAAGGGGGAGAAGGAAGAGATTTCAGAGAACGAAGACAAGCAGAGAGAGACAGAGAGAGGCAAGAGATGCTGAGTGCGGATGCCTTGCCTACTGATATCCTCAGGCAAGTGGGAAAGAGGTACCTGGCGTGCTCTGCCAATGCCCTGAAGCAGTCCGCACCAGGGGCTCCCTTGTGCCTGCGTAGCCTTTCCCGGGGTGTGCTCAAATCCTGTGGCCTCTAGGTGTCATAGGTCACAATGGAGGGCCCTGTGTCATCTGCCTGGCGGGCCGGATCTCTGCCATTGGCTCAGTCTTGTCACCAGGCCCATCACAAGCTCCGCCCACTCTTGCGGGGGGGGACTGTCTCTATGGTGATGGCAAAGAAGCCTTAGCCCCGCCCACCTGGCCTTCACTTCACCTACCTGGCCCTCTGACCCTCACTCAGACCTCTGGGTTGATAAAAATCAATGTCCGCCAGTGCCCAGGTGTCAGCATCTGGGATAAAGGATTCGGGACCTTGCCTTGGAAAGAAGGCAGCCTAGGTCAGCGGGTAGCTGGAAGTCTAGTGACTTGTGACACTGCTGCCAGTGACAAATGGTGACTCCCACACTCACATATCCCCTGGTGGCAGAATGCTAGTGATGGGTGGAGAAACATCGCTCCGGAGCACACGTTTAATGGGGCACCAGCCAAAGCAAAGGCCAGGGCCAGTAGTGGACGTCGTGGAGCTGAATGGCGAGCCAGTGAAGGGCCCAAGGATCCCTCCTGTATGTGGCGAACAGGTCATCCGTGTCCCCACGTCCATCAACCATTGCACTGCTGGGGCCCAGGCTGCCAGGATTTCGGCCTTGCCTTCAGAGCCCGGCCACATAGGCAGCCTTGCACCGGAGGTGGGGACGTGTAGAGAGCAAAAATTTGGAAACTGGCCATGTTTCCTCAATTTCCCTGGCATCGGCCTTTTTGAGCGGCTTGCTTTTTTTCCTGGTAGGATAGGGCCCTGACGGAGAAAGGCAGGATTCCCTGTGCAGGAAAGGTGTGTGTTGAGAGGGTGACGACGTTGAGACCACGTTGGGATCTTTAGTCCCAGGAAAGGCCCCTGGCGGGTGTGGGTCAATGTTCTCTACCCATCCCCCTTGGCGGGGGGAGGTTTTCACCATACAAACCAGCAGCACAATTATTCGTCGCCGGAGAGGTTGCATCTGCCCACAAGCTCCACCTGGCCAGGGTCCGCCCCTACTGTATTGCGCATGTCAGTCAACAAAAGCTAAGACCTTCCAGAGAGACTACCTGCTATTCTGTCCCCACGGGGAAGCAGTACAGCCAGAAGCCTCCCCCGTTCCATCTCTAGGCTCTCTCTCAGGCCCCTCATACTTGTGATGTGTCTCAGGGGTAGAATGAAGAGATTCCTCTGAGTGAACACATACAGAGAGGCCAGAGATGCTGAGGAAGGGCGCCTTGCCTAGTGATATCCTAGCGTAAGTGGAAAAGAGGTACCTGCCTGCTGTCCCAGTGTGTCGAACGTGTTGACATCAGGGGTTGCCTACTGTGAAGTTATTCCCTGGGTGCCCTGGATTTTGTGGCCAAAGACGCAAGGGGCCGTTGTCTGTCCATGGGTAAAATGGAGGGCTCTGCGGAACTGGCCGGTTAGGCTGGACCTCTCCTATTGGCTGAGTGTTTGTGACTCGTCCCCGTCAGAAGTTCCGCCCAGCCTTCCGGTGGCTGTCACCATGGTGATTGGGAAAGAAGCCTTAGGCCCCACACTCAGCCTTCACCTGGCCTACCTGGCCTCTTTCCCCTCATCTAGACCGCTGTGTGGATGAAAGAAAGGATGTCGGCCAGTGAGCACGTGTCCTGATTTCCTTGGAAGGATTAGGCTCCTTGCCTGGGCAGAAGACAGCCAAGGTCAGCCTGAGCCTAGACACCTAGTGACCTGTGACACTGCAGCCAGTGACAGATGTTGATGTCCACGCTCAGGTATCCGCAGGTGGCGGATTCAGTGTGGTGGGAAGAGAAGTGGAAGTAGAGATGACACACTCACGAGGGCACGGGCCAAAGGTCAGGGAAAATAGCTGAGGTCGTGGAGCTCTAGCGGAGCCAGTCTAGGGCCCAGGCCTCCCTGCTGTACGAGGCAAAGAGGTGATCCATATGCCGCCATCCGTAGACTCTGGACGGCTGGGGCCCTGGATGCCCGGATTTCGGCCTCGTCTACCGAGAAGTGACGCAGATGCAGTGTGCCACCGGAGGCTGTGGAACAGCAGAGGGCAAAATCTTGAAAATGTGGGCTTCAGTTGACTTTGCCTGTGCTCTTCTTTGGCTGAGTGACATCGTGTGTTTCCTAGCAGGTGAAGGCATTCGTGGAGAGAGGCGATTTCCATGCGTGCAGGCAAAGTGTGTGCTGAGATGATGAGTTGCTGGAGACCAGGGTGGACTCTTCAGACCCAGAATAGGCCTCTGGCAGGTATGTGTCAATGTTTTCTGCCCATGGCACTCAGCCGGTTATTTGCATAGAATGTGATCAGCAGAATTAGTAGTCTCCGGAGAGGCTGCCACTTGTCAGCGAGCTTCACCTGGCCAGGTCCGCCCGTGATGTAGCTCCCCAATCAATCACTACTCTCTAGACCTTCCAGATAGACTAGCAGAACTTCTCTCCCCTCAAGGGCAAGCAGTAAGCCAGAGGCCTTCCCCCTTTGCTCTTTGGTCTCTAGGCCCTCTGTCAGGCACTCCAAGGTGTGAAGTGACAAGGGGGAGAAGGAAGAGATTTCAGAGAACGAAGACAAGCAGAGAGAGACAGAGAGAGGCAAGAGATGCTGAGTGCGGATGCCTTGCCTACTGATATCCTCAGGCAAGTGGGAAAGAGGTACCTGGCGTGCTCTGCCAATGCCCTGAAGCAGTCCGCACCAGGGGCTCCCTTGTGCCTGCGTAGCCTTTCCCGGGGTGTGCTCAAATCCTGTGGCCTCTAGGTGTCATAGGTCACAATGGAGGGCCCTGTGTCATCTGCCTGGCGGGCCGGATCTCTGCCATTGGCTCAGTCTTGTCACCAGGCCCATCACAAGCTCCGCCCACTCTTGCCGTGGGGGACTGTCTCTATGGTGATGGCAAAGAAGCCTTAGCCCCGCCCACCTGGCCTTCACTTCACCTACCTGGCCCTCTGACCCTCACTCAGACCTCTGGGTTGATAAAAATCAATGTCCGCCAGTGCCCAGATGTCAGCATCTGGGATAAAGGATTCGGGACCTTGCCTTGGAAAGAAGGCAGCCTAGGTCAGCGGGTAGCTGGAAGTCTAGTGACTTGTGACACTGCTGCCAGTGACAAATGGTGACTCCCACACTCACATATTCCCTGGTGGCAGAATGCTAGTGATGGCTGGAGAAACATCGCTCCGGAGCACACGTTTAATGGGGCACCAGCCAAAGCAAAGGCCAGGGCCAGTAGTGGACGTCGTGGAGCTGAATGGCGAGCCAGTGAAGGGCCCAAGGATCCCTCCTGTATGTGGCGAACAGGTCATCCGTGTCCCCACGTCCATCAAGCATTGGACTGCTGGGGCCCAGGCTGCCAGGATTTCGGCCTTGCCTTCGGAGCCCACCCACATAGGCAGCCTTGCACCGGAGGCGGGGACGTGTAGAGAGCAAAAATTTGGAAACTGGCCGTGTTTCCTCGATTTCCCTGGCATCGGCCTTTTTGAGCGGCTTGCTTTTTTTCCTGGTAGGATAGGGCCGTGACGGAGAAAGGCAGGATTACGTGTGCAGGAAAGGTGTGTGTTGAGAGGGTGACGACGTTGAGACCACGTTGGGATCTTTAGTCCCAGGAAAGGCCCCTGGCGGGTGTGGGTCAATGTTCTCTACCCATCCCCCTTGACGGGGGGAGGTTTTTACCATACAAAGCAGCAGCGCAATCATTCGTCGCCGGAGAGGTTCCATCTGCCCACAAGCTCCACCTGGCCAGGGTCCGCCCCTACTGTATTGCGCGTGTCAGTCAACAGAAGCTAAGACCTTCCAGAGAGACTACCTGCTGTTCTCTACCCACGGGGAAGCAGTACAGCCAGAAGCCCCCCCGTTCCATCTCTAGGCTCTCTCTCAGGCCCCTCATACTTGTGATGTGTCTCAGGGGTAGAATGAAGAGATTCCTCTGAGTGAACACATACGTGAGAGGCCACAGATGCTGAGGAAGGGCGCCTTGCCTAGTGATATCCCAGCGCAAGTGGAAAAGAGGTACCTGCCTGCTGTCCCAGTGTGTCGAACGTGTTGACATCAGGGGTTGCCTACTGTGAAGTTATTCCCTGGGTGCCCTGGATTTTGTGGCCAAAGACGCAAGGGGCCGTTGTCTGTCCATGGGTAAAATGGAGGGCTCTGCGGAACTGGCCGGTTAGGCTGGACCTCTCCTATTGGCTGAGTGTTTGTGACTCGTCCCCGTCAGAAGTTCCGCCCAGCCTTCCGGTGGCTGTCACCATGATGATTGGGAAAGAAGCCTTAGGCCCCACACTCAGCCTTCACCTGGCCTACCTGGCCTCTTTCCCCTCATCTAGACCGCTGTGTGGATGAAAGAAAGGATGTCGGCCAGTGAGCACGTGTCCTGATTTCCTTGGAAGGATTAGGCTCCTTGCCTGGGCAGAAGACAGCCAAGGTCAGCCTGAGCCTAGACACCTAGTGACCTGTGACACTGCAGCCAGTGACAGATGTTGATGTCCACGCTCAGGTATCCGCAGGTGGCGGATTCAGTGTGGTGGGAAGAGAAGTGGAAGTAGAGATGACACACTCACGAGGGCACGGGCCAAAGGTCAGGGAAAATAGCTGAGGTCGTGGAGCTCTAGCGGAGCCAGTCTAGGGCCCAGGCCTCCCTGCTGTACGAGGCAAAGAGGTGATCCATATGCCGCCATCCGTAGATTCTGGACGGCTGGGGCCTTGGATGCCCGGATTTCGGCCTCGTCTACCGAGAAGTGACGCAGATGCAGTGTGCCACCGGAGGCTGTGGAACAGCAGAGGGCAAAATCTTGAAAATGGGGGCTTCAGTTGACTTTGCCTGTGCTCTTCTTTGGCTGAGTGACATCGTGTGTTTCCTAGCAGGTGAAGGCATTCGTGGAGAGAGGCGGTTTCCATGCGTGCAGGCAAAGTGTGTGCTGAGATGATGAGTTGCTGGAGACCAGGGTGGACTCTTCAGACCCAGAATAGGCCTCTGGCAGGTATGTGTCAATGTTTTCTGCCCATGGCACTCAGCCGGTTATTTGCATAGAATGTGATCAGCGGAATTAGTAGTCTCCGGAGAGGCTGCCACTTGTCAGCGAGCTTCACCTGGCCAGGTCCCACGGTGATGTCAAGGTTCACCTGGCCAGGTCCGCCCGTGATGTAGCTCCCCAATCAATCACTACTCTCTAGACCTTCCAGATAGACTAGCAGAACTTCTCTCCCCTCAAGGGCAAGCAGTAGAGCCAGAGGCCTTCCCCCTTTGCTCTTTGGTCTCTAGGCCCTCTGTCAGGCACTCCAAGGTGTGAAGTGACAAGGGGGAGAAGGAAGAGATTTCAGAGAACGAAGACAAGCAGAGAGAGACAGAGAGAGGCAAATGATGCTGAGTGGGGATGCCTTGCCTACTGATATCCTCAGGCAAGTGGGAAAGAGGTACCTGGCGTGCTCTGCCAATGCCCTGAAGCAGTCCGCACCAGGGGCTCCCTTGTGCCTGCGTAGCCTTTCCCGGGGCGTGCTCAAATCCTGTGGCCACTAGGGGTCATAGGTCACAATGGAGGGCCCTGTGTCATCTGCCTGGCGGGCCAGATCTCTGCCATTGGCTCAGTCTTGTCAGCAGGCCCATCACGAGCTCCGCCCACTCTTGCGGTGGGGGGACTGTCTCTATGGTGATGGCAAAGAAGCCTTAGCCCCGCCCACCTGGCCTTCACTTCACCTACCTGGCCCTCTGACCCTCACTCAGACCACTGTGTTGATAAAAATCAATGTCCGCCAGTGCCCAGGTGTCAGCATCTGGGATAAAGGATTCGGGACCTTGCCTGGGAAAGAAGGCAGCCTAGGTCAGCGGGTAGCTGGAAGTCTAGTGACTTGTGACACTGCTGCCAGTGACAAATGGTGACTCCCACACTCACATATTCCCTGGTGGCAGAATGCTAGTGATGGCTGGAGAAACATCGCTCCGGAGCACACGTTTAATGGGGCACCAGCCAAAGCAAAGGCCAGGGCCAGTAGTGGACGTCGTGGAGCTGAATGGCGAGCCAGTGAAGGGCCCAAGGATCCCTCCTGTATGTGGCGAACAGGTCATCCGTGTCCCCACGTCCATCAAGCATTGGACTGCTGGGGCCCAGGCTGCCAGGATTTCGGCCTTGCCTTCGGAGCCCACCCACATAGGCAGCCTTGCACCGGAGGCGGGGACGTGTAGAGAGCAAAAATTTGGAAACTGGCCGTGTTTCCTCGATTTCCCTGGCATCGGCCTTTTTGAGCGGCTTGCTTTTTTTCCTGGTAGGATAGGGCCGTGACGGAGAAAGGCAGGATTACGTGTGCAGGAAAGGTGTGTGTTGAGAGGGTGACGACGTTGAGACCACGTTGGGATCTTTAGTCCCAGGAAAGGCCCCTGGCGGGTGTGGGTCAATGTTCTCTACCCATCCCCCTTGACGGGGGGAGGTTTTTACCATACAAAGCAGCAGCGCAATCATTCGTCGCCGGAGAGGTTCCATCTGCCCACAAGCTCCACCTGGCCAGGGTCCGCCCCTACTGTATTGCGCGTGTCAGTCAACAGAAGCTAAGACCTTCCAGAGAGACTACCTGCTGTTCTCTACCCACGGGGAAGCAGTACAGCCAGAAGCCCCCCCGTTCCATCTCTAGGCTCTCTCTCAGGCCCCTCATACTTGTGATGTGTCTCAGGGGTAGAATGAAGAGATTCCTCTGAGTGAACACATACGTGAGAGGCCACAGATGCTGAGGAAGGGCGCCTTGCCTAGTGATATCCCAGCGCAAGTGGAAAAGAGGTACCTGCCTGCTGTCCCAGTGTGTCGAACGTGTTGACATCAGGGGTTGCCTACTGTGAAGTTATTCCCTGGGTGCCCTGGATTTTGTGGCCAAAGACGCAAGGGGCCGTTGTCTGTCCATGGGTAAAATGGAGGGCTCTGCGGAACTGGCCGGTTAGGCTGGACCTCTCCTATTGGCTGAGTGTTTGTGACTCGTCCCCGTCAGAAGTTCCGCCCAGCCTTCCGGTGGCTGTCACCATGGTGATTGGGAAAGAAGCCTTAGGCCCCACACTCAGCCTTCACCTGGCCTACCTGGCCTCTTTCCCCTCATCTAGACCGCTGTGTGGATGAAAGAAAGGATGTCGGCCAGTGAGCACGTGTCCTGATTTCCTTGGAAGGATTAGGCTCCTTGCCTGGGCAGAAGACAGCCAAGGTCAGCCTGAGCCTAGACACCTAGTGACCTGTGACACTGCAGCCAGTGACAGATGTTGATGTCCACGCTCAGGTATCCGCAGGTGGCGGATTCAGTGTGGTGGGAAGAGAAGTGGAAGTAGAGATGACACACTCACGAGGGCACGGGCCAAAGGTCAGGGAAAATAGCTGAGGTCGTGGAGCTCTAGCGGAGCCAGTCTAGGGCCCAGGCCTCCCTGCTGTACGAGGCAAAGAGGTGATCCATATGCCGCCATCCGTAGACTCTGGACGGCTGGGGCCCTGGATGCCCGGATTTCGGCCTCGTCTACCGAGAAGTGACGCAGATGCAGTGTGCCACCGGAGGCTGTGGAACAGCAGAGGGCAAAATCTTGAAAATGGGGGCTTCAGTTGACTTTGCCTGTGCTCTTCTTTGGCTGAGTGACATCGTGTGTTTCCTAGCAGGTGAAGGCATTCGTGGAGAGAGGCGGTTTCCATGCGTGCAGGCAAAGTGTGTGCTTAGATGATGAGTTGCTGGAGACCAGGGTGGACTCTTCAGCCCCAGAATAGGCCTCTGGCAGGTATGTGTCAATGTTTTCTGCCCATGGCACTCAGCCGGTTATTTGCATAGAATGTGATCAGCGGAATTAGTAGTCTCCGGAGAGGCTGCCACTTGTCAGCGAGCTTCACCTGGCCAGGTCCCACGGTGATGTCAAGCTTCACCTGGCCAGGTCCGCCCGTGATGTAGCTCCCCAATCAATCACTACTCTCTAGACCTTCCAGATAGACTAGCAGAACTTCTCTCCCCTCAAGGGCAAGCAGGAGAGCCAGAGGCCTTCCCCCTTTGCTCTTTGGTCTCTAGGCCCTCTGTCAGGCACTCCAAGGTGTGAAGTGACAAGGGGGAGAAGGAAGAGATTTCAGAGAACGAAGACAAGCAGAGAGAGACAGAGAGAGGCAAATGATGCTGAGTGGGGATGCCTTGCCTACTGATATCCTCAGGCAAGTGGGAAAGAGGTACCTGGCGTGCTCTGCCAATGCCCTGAAGCAGTCCGCACCAGGGGCTCCCTTGTGCCTGCGTAGCCTTTCCCGGGGCGTGCTCAAATCCTGTGGCCACTAGGTGTCATAGGTCACAATGGAGGGCCCTGTGTCATCTGCCTGGCGGGCCGGATCTCTGCCATTGGCTCAGTCTTGTCACCAGGCCCATCACGAGCTCCGCCCACTCTTGCGGTGGGGGGACTGTCTCTATGGTGATGGCAAAGAAGCCTTAGCCCCGCCCACCTGGCCTTTACTTCACCTACCTGGCCCTCTGACCCTCACTCAGACCACTGTGTTGATAAAAATCAATGTCCGCCAGTGCCCAGGTGTCAGCATCTGGGATAAAGGATTCGGGACCTTGCCTGGGAAAGAAGGCAGCCTAGGTCAGCGGGTAGCTGGAAGTCTAGTGACTTGTGACACTGCTGCCAGTGACAAATGGTGACTCCCACACTCACATATCCCCTGGTGGCAGAATGCTAGTGATGGGTGGAGAAACATCGCTCCGGAGCACAAGTTTAATGGGGCACCAGCCAAAGCAAAGGCCAGGGCCAGTAGTGGACGTCGTGGAGCTGAATGGCGAGCCAGTGAAGGGCCCAAGGATCCCTCCTGTATGTGGCGAACAGGTCATCCGTGTCCCCACGTCCATCAAGCATTGGACTGCTGGGGCCCAGGCTGCCAGGATTTCGGCCTTGCCTTCAGAGCCCGGCCACATAGGCAGCCTTGCACCGGAGGCGGGGACGTGTAGAGAGCAAAAATTTGGAAACTGGCCGTGTTTCCTCGATTTCCCTGGCATCGGCCTTTTTGAGCGGCTTGCTTTTTTTCCTGGTAGGATAGGGCCGTGACGGAGAAAGGCAGGGTTACGTGTGCAGGAAAGGTGTGTGTTGAGAGGGTGACGACGTTGAGACCACGTTGGGATCTTTAGTCCCAGGAAAGGCCCCTGGCGGGTGTGGGTCAATGTTCTCTACCCATCCCCCTTGGCGGGGGGAGGTTTTTACCATACAAAGCAGCAGCGCAATTATTCGTCGCCGGAGAGGTTCCATCTGCCCACAAGCTCCACCTGGCCAGGGTCCGCCCCTACTGTATTGCGCCTGTCAGTCAACAGAAGCTAAGACCTTCCAGAGAGACTACCTGCTGTTCTCTACCCAGGGGGAAGCAGTACAGCCAGAAGCCTCCCCCGTTCCATCTCTAGGCTCTCTCTCAGGCCCCTCATACTTGTGATGTGTCTCAGGGGTAGAATGAAGAGATTCCTCTGAGTGAACACATACAGAGAGGCCAGAGATGCAGAGGACGGGCGCCTTGCCTAGTGATATCCTAGCGTAAGTGGAAAAGAGGTACCTGCCTGCTGTCCCAGTGTGTCGAACGTGTTGACATCAGGGGTTGCCTACTGTGAAGTTATTCCCTGGGTGTCCTCGATTTTGTGGCCAAAGACGCAAGGGGCCGTTGTCTGTCCATAGGTAAAATGGAGGGCTCTGTGGAACTGGCCGGTTAGGCTGGACCTCTCCTATTGGCTGAGTGTTTGTGACTCGTCCCCGTCAGAAGTTCCGCCCAGCCTTCCGGTGGCTGTCACCATGGTGATTGGGAAAGAAGCCTTAGGCCCCACACTCAGCCTTCACCTGGCCTACCTGGCCTCTTTCCCCTCATCTAGACCGCTGTGTGGATGAAAGAAAGGATGTCGGCCAGTGAGCACGTGTCCTGATTTCCTTGGAAGGATTAGGCTCCTTGCCTGGGCAGAAGACAGCCAAGGTCAGCCTGAGCCTAGACACCTAGTGACCTGTGACACTGCAGCCAGTGACAGATGTTGATGTCCACGCTCAGGTATCCGCAGGTGGCGGATTCAGTGTGGTGGGAAGAGAAGTGGAAGTAGAGATGACACACTCACGAGGGCACGGGCCAAAGGTCAGGGAAAATAGCTGAGGTCGTGGAGCTCTAGCGGAGCCAGTCTAGGGCCCAGGCCTCCCTGCTGTACGAGGCAAAGAGGTGATCCATATGCCGCCATCCGTAGACTCTGGACGGCTGGGGCCCTGGATGCCCGGATTTCGGCCTCGTCTACCGAGAAGTGACGCAGATGCAGTGTGCCGCCGGAGGCTGTGGAACAGCAGAGGGCAAAATCTTGAAAATGGGGGCTTCAGTTGACTTTGCCTGTGCTCTTCTTTGGCTGAGTGACATCGTGTGTTTCCTAGCAGGTGAAGGCATTCGTGGAGAGAGGCGGTTTCCATGCGTGCAGGCAAAGTGTGTGCTGAGATGATGAGTTGCTGGAGACCAGGGTGGACTCTTCAGACCCAGAATAGGCCTCTGGCAGGTACGTGTCAATGTTTTCTGCCCATGACACTCAGCCGGTTATTGGCACAGAATGTTAGCAGCGGAATTAGTAGTCTCCGGAGAGGCTGCCACTTGTCAGCGAGCTTCACCTGGCCAGGTCCCACGGTGATGTCAAGCTTCACCTGGCCAGGTCCGCCCGTGATGTAGCTCCCCAATCAATCACTACTCTCTAGACCTTCCAGATAGACTAGCAGAACTTCTCTCCCCTCAAGGGCAAGCAGTAGAGCCAGAGGCCTTCCCCCTTTGCTCTTTGGTCTCTAGGCCCTCTGTCAGGCACTCCAAGGTGTGAAGTGACAAGGGGGAGAAGGAAGAGATTTCAGAGAACGAAGACAAGCAGAGAGAGACAGAGAGAGGCAAATGATGCTGAGTGGGGATGCCTTGCCTACTGATATCCTCAGGCAAGTGGGAAAGAGGTATCTGGCGTGCTCTGCCAATGCCCTGAAGCAGTCTGCACCAGGGGCTCCCTTGTGCCTGCGTAGCCTTTCCCGGGGCGTGCTCAAATCCTGTGGCCACTAGGTGTCATAGGTCACAATGGAGGGCCCTGTGTCATCTGCCTGGCGGGCCGGATCTCTGCCATTGGCTCAGTCTTGTCACCAGGCCCATCACGAGCTCCGCCCACTCTTGCGGTGGGGGGACTGTCTCTATGGTGATGGCAAAGAAGCCTTAGCCCCTCCCACCTGGCCTTCACTTCACCTACCTGGCCCTCTGACCCTCGCTCAGACCTCTGGGTTGATAAAAATCAATGTCCGCCAGTGCCCAGGTGTCAGCATCTGGGATAAAGGATTCGGGACCTTGCCTGGGGCAGAAGGCAGCCTAGGTCAGCGGGTAGCTGGAAGTCTAGTGACTTGTGACACTGCTGCCAGTGACAAATGGTGACTCCCACACGCACATATCCCCTGGTGGCAGAATGCTAGTGATGGGTGGAGAAACATCTCTCCGGAGCACACGTTTAATGGGGCACCAGCCAAAGCAAAGGCCAGGGCCAGTAGTGGACGTCGTGGAGCTGAATGGCGAGCCAGTGAAGGGCCCAAGGATCCCTCCTGTATGTGGCGAACAGGTCATCCGTGTCCCCAAGTCCATCAAGCATTGGACTGCTGGGGCCCAGGCTGCCAGGATTTCGGCCTTGCCTTCGGAGCCCGGCCACATAGGCAGCCTTGCACCGGAGGCGGGGACGTGTAGAGAGCAAAAATTTGGAAACTGGCAGTGTTTCCTCGATTTCCCTGGCATCGGCCTTTTTGAGCGGCTTGTTTTTTTCCTGGTAGGATAGGGCCGTGACGGAGAAAGGCAGGATTACGTGTGCAGGAAAGGTGTTTGTTGAGAGGGTGACGACGTTGAGACCACGTTGGGATCTTTAGTCCCAGGAAAGGCCCCTGGCGGGTGTGGGTCAATGTTCTCTACCCATCCCCCTTGGCGGGGGGAGGTTTTCACCATACAAAGCAGCAGCGCAATTATTCGTCGCCGGAGAGGTTGCATCTGCCCACAAGCTCCACCTGGCTAGGGTCCGCCCCTACTGTATTGCGCGTGTCAGTCAACAGAAGCTAAGACCTTCCAGAGAGACTACCTGCTATTCTCTACCCAGGGGAAGCAGTACAGCCAGAAGCCCCCCCGTTCCATCTCTAGGCTCTCTCTCAGGCCCCTCATACTTGTGATGTGTCTCAGGGGTAGAATGAAGAGATTCCTCTGAGTGAACACATACAGAGAGGCCAGAGATGCTGAGGAAGGGCGCCTTGCCTAGTGATATCCTAGCGTAAGTGGAAAAGAGGTACCTGCCTGCTGTCCCAGTGTGTCGAACGTGTTGACATCAGGGGTTGCCTACTGTGAAGTTATTCCCTGGGTGCCCTGGATTTTGTGGCCAAAGACGCAAGGGGCCGTTGTCTGTCCATGGGTAAAATGGAGGGCTCTGCGGAACTGGCCGGTTAGGCTGGACCTCTCCTATTGGCTGAGTGTTTGTGACTCGTCCCCGTCAGAAGTTCCGCCCAGCCTTCCGGTGGCTGTCACCATGGTGATTGGGAAAGAAGCCTTAGGCCCCACACTCAGCCTTCACCTGGCCTACCTGGCCTCTTTCCCCTCATCTAGACCGCTGTGTGGATGAAAGAAAGGATGTCGGCCAGTGAGCACGTGTCCTGATTTCCTTGGAAGGATTAGGCTCCTTGCCTGGGCAGAAGACAGCCAAGGTCAGCCTGAGCCTAGACACCTAGTGACCTGTGACACTGCAGCCAGTGACAGATGTTGATGTCCACGCTCAGGTATCCGCAGGTGGCGGATTCAGTGTGGTGGGAAGAGAAGTGGAAGTAGAGATGACACACTCACGAGGGCACGGGCCAAAGGTCAGGGAAAATAGCTGAGGTCGTGGAGCTCTAGCGGAGCCAGTCTAGGGCCCAGGCCTCCCTGCTGTACGAGGCAAAGAGGTGATCCATATGCCGCCATCCGTAGACTCTGGACGGCTGGGGCCCTGGATGCCCGGATTTCGGCCTCGTCTACCGAGAAGTGACGCAGATGCAGTGTGCCGCCGGAGGCTGTGGAACAGCAGAGGGCAAAATCTTGAAAATGGGGGCTTCAGTTGACTTTGCCTGTGCTCTTCTTTGGCTGAGTGACATCGTGTGTTTCCTAGCAGGTGAAGGCATTCGTGGAGAGAGGCGGTTTCCATGCGTGCAGGCAAAGTGTGTGCTGAGATGATGAGTTGCTGGAGACCAGGGTGGACTCTTCAGACCCAGAATAGGCCTCTGGCAGGTACGTGTCAATGTTTTCTGCCCATGGCACTCAGCCGGTTATTGGCACAGAATGTTAGCAGCGGAATTAGTAGTCTCCGGAGAGGCTGCCACTTGTCAGCGAGCTTCACCTGGCCAGGTCCCACGGTGATGTCAAGCTTCACCTGGCCAGGTCCGCCCGTGATGTAGCTCCCCAATCAATCACTACTCTCTAGACCTTCCAGATAGACTAGCAGAACTTCTCTCCCCTCAAGGGCAAGCAGTAGAGCCAGAGGCCTTCCCCCTTTGCTCTTTGGTCTCTAGGCCCTCTGTCAGGCACTCCAAGGTGTGAAGTGACAAGGGGGAGAAGGAAGAGATTTCAGAGAACGAAGACAAGCAGAGAGAGACAGAGAGAGGCAAATGATGCTGAGTGGGATGCCTTGCCTACTGATATCCTCAGGCAAGTGGGAAAGAGGTACCTGGCGTGCTCTGCCAATGCCCTGAAGCAGTCCGCACCAGGGGCTCCCTTGTGCCTGCGTAGCCTTTCCCGGGGCGTGCTCAAATCCTGTGGCCACTAGGTGTCATAGGTCACAATGGAGGGCCCTGTGTCATCTGCCTGGCGGGCCGGATCTCTGCCATTGGCTCAGTCTTGTCACCAGGCCCATCACGAGCTCCGCCCACTCTTGCGGTGGGGGGACTGTCTCTATGGTGATGGCAAAGAAGCCTTAGCCCCGCCCACCTGGCCTTCACTTCACCTACCTGGCCCTCTGACCCTCACTCAGACCTCTGGGTTGATAAAAATCAATGTCCGCCAGTGCCCAGGTGTCAGCATCTGGGATAAAGGATTCGGGACCTTGCCTGGGAAAGAAGGCAGCCTAGGTCAGCGGGTAGCTGGAAGTCTAGTGACTTGTGACACTGCTGCCAGTGACAAATGGTGACTCCCACACTCACATATCCCCTGGTGGCAGAATGCTAGTGATGGGTGGAGAAACATCGCTCCGGGAGCACACGTTTAATGGGGCACCAGCCAAAGCATAAGGCCAGGGCCAGTAGTGGACGTCGTGGAGCTGAATGGCGAGCCAGTGAAGGGCCCAAGGATCCCTCCTGTATGTGGCGAACAGGTCATCCGTGTCCCCACGTCCATCAAGCATTGGACTGCTGGGGCCCAGGCTGCCAGGATTTCGGCCTTGCCTTCGGAGCCTGGCCACATAGGCAGCCTTGCACCGGAGGCGGGGACGTGTAGAGAGCAAAAATTTGGAAACTGGCAGTGTTTCCTCGATTTCCCTGGCATCGGCCTTTTTGAGCGGCTTGCTTTTTTTCCTGGTAGGATAGGGCCGTGACGGAGAAAGGCAGGATTAGGTGTGCAGGAAAGGTGTCTGTTGAGAGGGTGACGACGTTGAGACCACGTTGGGATCTTTAGTCCCAGGAAAGGCCCCTGGCGGGTGTGGGTCAATGTTCTCTACCCATCCCCCTTGGCGGGGGGAGGTTTTCACCATACAAAGCAGCAGCGCAATTATTCGTCGCCGGAGAGGTTGCATCTGCCCACAAGCTCCACCTGGCCAGGGCCCGCCCCTACTGTATTGCGCGTGTCAGTCAACAGAAGCTAAGACCTTCCAGAGAGACTACCTGCTATTCTCTACCCACGGGGAAGCAGTACAGCCAGAAGCCTCCCCCGTTCCATCTCTAGGCTCTCTCTCAGGCCCCTCATACTTGTGATGTGTCTCAGGGGTAGAATGAAGAGATTCCTCTGAGTGAACACATACAGAGAGGCCAGAGATGCAGAGGAAGGGCGCCTTGCCTAGTGATATCCTAGCGTAAGTGGAAAAGAGGTACCTGCCTGCTGTCCCAGTGTGTCGAACCTGTTGACATCAGGGGTTGCCTACTGTGAAGTTATTCCCTGGATGTCCTCGATTTTGCGGCCAAAGACGCAAGGGGCCGTTGTCTGTCCATGGGTAAAATGGAGGGCTCTGCGGAACTGGCCGGTTAGGCTGGACCTCTCCTATTGGCTGAGTGTTTGTGACTCGTCCCCGTCAGAAGTTCCGCCCAGCCTTCCGGTGGCTGTCACCATGGTGATTGGGAAAGAAGCCTTAGGCCCCACACTCAGCCTTCACCTGGCCTACCTGGCCTCTTTCCCCTCATCTAGACCGCTGTGTGGATGAAAGAAAGGATGTCGGCCAGTGAGCACGTGTCCTGATTTCCTTGGAAGGATTAGGCTCCTTGCCTGGGCAGAAGACAGCCAAGGTCAGCCTGAGCCTAGACACCTAGTGACCTGTGACACTGCAGCCAGTGACAGATGTTGATGTCCACGCTCAGGTATCCGCAGGTGGCGGATTCAGTGTGGTGGGAAGAGAAGTGGAAGTAGAGATGACACACTCACGAGGGCACGGGCCAAAGGTCAGGGAAAATAGCTGAGGTCGTGGAGCTCTAGCGGAGCCAGTCTAGGGCCCAGGCCTCCCTGCTGTACGAGGCAAAGAGGTGATCCATATGCCGCCATCCGTAGACTCTGGACGGCTGGGGCCCTGGATGCCCGGATTTCGGCCTCGTCTACCGAGAAGTGACGCAGATGCAGTGTGCCACCGGAGGCTGTGGAACAGCAGAGGGCAAAATCTGGAAAATGGGGGCTTCAGTTGACTTTGCCTGTGCTCTCCTTTGGCTGAGTGACATCGTGTGTTTCCTAGCAGGTGAAGGCATTCGTGGAGAGAGGCGGTTTCCATGCGTGCAGGCAAAGTGTGTGCTGAGATGATGAGTTGCTGGAGACCAGGGTGGACTCTTCAGACTCAGAATAGGCCTCTGGCAGGTATGTGTCAATGTTTTCTGCCCATGGCACTCAGCCGGTTATTTGCACAGAATGTTAGCAGCGGAATTAGTAGTCTCCGGAGAGGCTGCCACTTGTCAGCGAGCTTCACCTGGCCAGGTCCCACGGTGATGTCAAGCTTCACCTGGCCAGGTCCGCCCGTGATGTAGCTCCCCAATCAATCACTACTCTCTAGACCTTCCAGATAGACTAGCAGAACTTCTCTCCCCTCAAGGGCAAGCAGTAGAGCCAGAGGCCTTCCCCCTTTGCTCTTTGGTCTCTAGGCCCTCTGTCAGGCACTCCAAGGTGTGAAGTGACAAGGGGGAGAAGGAAGAGATTTCAGAGAACGAAGACAAGCAGAGAGAGACAGAGAGAGGCAAATGATGCTGAGTGGGGATGCCTTGCCTACTGATATCCTCAGGCAAGTGGGAAAGAGGTACCTGGCGTGCTCTGCCAATGCCCTGAAGCAGTCCGCACCAGGGGCTCCCTTGTGCCTGCGTAGCCTTTCCCGGGGCGTGCTCAAATCCTGTGGCCACTAGGTGTCATAGGTCACAATGGAGGGCCCTGTGTCATCTGCCTGGCGGGCCGGATCTCTGCCATTGGCTCAGTCTTGTCACCAGGCCCATCACGAGCTCCGCCCACTCTTGCGGTGGGGGGACTGTCTCTATGGTGATGGCAAAGAAGCCTTAGCCCCGCCCACCTGGCCTTCACTTCACCTACCTGGCCCTCTGACCCTCGCTCAGACCTCTGGGTTGATAAAAATCAATGTCCGCCAGTGCCCAGGTGTCAGCATCTGGGATAAAGGATTCGGGACCTTGCCTGGGAAAGAAGGCAGCCTAGGTCAGCGGGTAGCTGGAAGTCTAGTGACTTGTGACACTGCTGCCAGTGACAAATGGTGACTCCCACACTCACATATCCCCTGGTGGCAGAATGCTAGTGATGGGTGGAGAAACATCGCTCCGGAGCACAAGTTTAATGGGGCACCAGCCAAAGCAAAGGCCAGGGCCAGTAGTGGACGTCGTGGAGCTGAATGGCGAGCCAGTGAAGGGCCCAAGGATCCCTCCTGTATGTGGCGAACAGGTCATCCGTGTCCCCACGTCCATCAAGCATTGGACTGCTGGGGCCCAGGCTGCCAGGATTTCGGCCTTGCCTTCAGAGCCCGGCCACATAGGCAGCCTTGCACCGGAGGCGGGGACGTGTAGAGAGCAAAAATTTGGAAACTGGCCGTGTTTCCTCGATTTCCCTGGCATCGGCCTTTTTGAGCGGCTTGCTTTTTTTCCTGGTAGGATAGGGCCGTGACGGAGAAAGGCAGGGTTACGTGTGCAGGAAAGGTGTGTGTTGAGAGGGTGACGACGTTGAGACCACGTTGGGATCTTTAGTCCCAGGAAAGGCCCCTGGCGGGTGTGGGTCAATGTTCTCTACCCATCCCCCTTGGCGGGGGGAGGTTTTTACCATACAAAGCAGCAGCGCAATTATTCGTCGCCGGAGAGGTTCCATCTGCCCACAAGCTCCACCTGGCCAGGGTCCGCCCCTACTGTATTGCGCCTGTCAGTCAACAGAAGCTAAGACCTTCCAGAGAGACTACCTGCTGTTCTCTACCCACGGGGAAGCAGTACAGCCAGAAGCCTCCCCCGTTCCATCTCTAGGCTCTCTCTCAGGCCCCTCATACTTGTGATGTGTCTCAGGGGTAGAATGAAGAGATTCCTCTGAGTGAACACATACAGAGAGGCCAGAGATGCAGAGGACGGGCGCCTTGCCTAGTGATATCCTAGCGTAAGTGGAAAAGAGGTACCTGCCTGCTGTCCCAGTGTGTCGAACGTGTTGACATCAGGGGTTGCCTACTGTGAAGTTATTCCCTGGGTGTCCTCGATTTTGTGGCCAAAGACGCAAGGGGCCGTTGTCTGTCCATAGGTAAAATGGAGGGCTCTGCGGAACTGGCCGGTTAGGCTGGACCTCTCCTATTGGCTGAGTGTTTGTGACTCGTCCCCGTCAGAAGTTCCGCCCAGCCTTCCGGTGGCTGTCACCATGGTGATTGGGAAAGAAGCCTTAGGCCCCACACTCAGCCTTCACCTGGCCTACCTGGCCTCTTTCCCCTCATCTAGACCGCTGTGTGGATGAAAGAAAGGATGTCGGCCAGTGAGCACGTGTCCTGATTTCCTTGGAAGGATTAGGCTCCTTGCCTGGGCAGAAGACAGCCAAGGTCAGCCTGAGCCTAGACACCTAGTGACCTGTGACACTGCAGCCAGTGACAGATGTTGATGTCCACGCTCAGGTATCCGCAGGTGGCGGATTCAGTGTGGTGGGAAGAGAAGTGGAAGTAGAGATGACACACTCACGAGGGCACGGGCCAAAGGTCAGGGAAAATAGCTGAGGTCGTGGAGCTCTAGCGGAGCCATTCTAGGGCCCAGGCCTCCCTGCTGTACGAGGCAAAGAGGTGATCCATATGCCGCCATCCGTAGACTCTGGACGGCTGGGGCCCTGGATGCCCGGATTTCGGCCTCGTCTACCGAGAAGTGACGCAGATGCAGTGTGCCACCGGAGGCTGTGGAACAGCAGAGGGCAAAATCTTGAAAATGGGGGCTTCAGTTGACTTTGCCTGTGCTCTTCTTTGGCTGAGTGACATCGTGTGTTTCCTAGCAGGTGAAGGCATTCGTGGAGAGAGGCGGTTTCCATGCGTGCAGGCAAAGTGTGTGCTGAGATGATGAGTTGCTGGAGACCAGGGTGGACTCTTCAGACCCAGAATAGGCCTCTGGCAGGTACGTGTCAATGTTTTCTGCCCATGACACTCAGCCGGTTATTGGCACAGAATGTTAGCAGCGGAATTAGTAGTCTCCGGAGAGGCTGCCACTTGTCAGCGAGCTTCACCTGGCCAGGTCCCACGGTGATGTCAAGCTTCACCTGGCCAGGTCCGCCCGTGATGTAGCTCCCCAATCAATCACTACTCTCTAGACCTTCCAGATAGATTACCAGAACTTCTCTCCCCTCAAGGGCAAGCAGGAGAGCCAGAGGCCTTCCCCCTTTGCTCTTTGGTCTCTAGGCCCTCTGTCAGGCACTCCATGGTGTGAAGTGACAAGGGGGAGAAGGAAGAGATTTCAGAGAACGAAGACAAGCAGAGAGAGACAGAGAGAGGCAAATGATGCTGAGTGGGGATGCCTTGCCTACTGATATCCTCAGGCAAGTGGGAAAGAGGTACCTGGCGTGCTCTGCCAATGCCCTGAAGCTGTCCGCACCAGGGGCTCCCTTGTGCCTGCGTAGCCTTTCCCGGGGCGTGCTCAAATCCTGTGGCCACTAGGTGTCATAGGTCACAATGGAGGGCCCTGTGTCATCTGCCTGGCGGGCCGGATCTCTGTCATTGGCTCAGTCTTGTCACCAGGCCCATCACGAGCTCCGCCCACTCTTGCGGTGGGGGGACTGTCTCTATGGTGATGGCAAAGAAGCCTTAGCCCCGCCCACCTGGCCTTCACTTCACCTACCTGGCCCTCTGACCCTCACTCAGACCTCTGGGTTGATAAAAATCAATGTCCGCCAGTGCCCAGGTGTCAGCATCTGGGATAAAGGATTCGGGACCTTGCCTGGGGCAGAAGGCAGCCTAGGTCAGCGGGTAGCTGGAAGTCTAGTGACTTGGGACACTGCTGGCAGTGACAAATGGTGACTCCCACACTCACATATCCCCTGGTGGCAGAATGCTAGTGATGGGTGGAGAAACATCGCTCCGGAGCACACGTTTAATGGGGCACCAGCCAAAGCAAAGGCCAGGGCCAGTAGTGGACGTCGTGGAGCTGAATGGCGAGCCAGTGAAGGGCCCAAGGATCCCTCCTGTATGTGGCGAACAGGTCATCCGTGTCCCCACGTCCATCAAGCATTGGACTGCTGGGGCCCAGGCTGCCAGGATCTCGGCCTTGCCTTCGGAGCCCGGCCACATAGGCAGCCTTGCACCGGAGGCGGGGACGTGTAGAGAGCAAAAATTTGGAAACTGGCCGTGTTTCCTCGATTTCCCTGGCATCGGCCTTTTTAGCGGCTTGCTTTTTTTCCCGGTAGGATAGGGCCGTGACGGAGAAAGGCAGGATTCCGTGTGCAGGAAAGGTGTGTGTTGAGAGGGTGACGACGTTGAGACCACGTTGGGATCTTTAGTCCCAGGAAAGGCCCCTGGCGGGTGTGGTTCAATGTTCTCTACCCATCCCCCTTGGCGGGGGGAGGTTTTCACCATACAAAGCAGCAGCGCAATTATTCGTCGCCGGAGAGGTTGCATCTGCCCACAAGCTCCACCTGGCCAGGGTCCGCCCCTACTGTATTGCGCGTGTCAGTCAACAGAAGCTAAGACCTTCCAGAGAGACTACCTGCTATTCTCTACCCAGGGGAAGCAGTACAGCCAGAAGCCCCCCCGTTCCATCTCTAGGCTCTCTGTCAGGCCCCTCATACTTGTGATGTGTCTCAGGGGTAGAATGAAGAGATTCCTCTGAGTGAACACATACAGAGAGGCCAGAGATGCTGAGGAAGGGCGCCTTGCCTAGTGATATCCTAGCGTAAGTGGAAAAGAGGTACCTGCCTGCTGTCCCAGTGTGTCGAACGTGTTGACATCAGGGGTTGCCTACTGTGAAGTTATTCCCTGGGTGCCCTGGATTTTGTGGCCAAAGACGCAAGGGGCCGTTGTCTGTCCATGGGTAAAATGGAGGGCTCTGCGGAACTGGCCGGTTAGGCTGGACCTCTCCTATTGGCTGAGTGTTTGTGACTCGTCCCCGTCAGAAGTTCCGCCCAGCCTTCCGGTGGCTGTCACCATGGTGATTGGGAAAGAAGCCTTAGGCCCCACACTCAGCCTTCACCTGGCCTACCTGGCCTCTTTCCCCTCATCTAGACCGCTGTGTGGATGAAAGAAAGGATGTCGGCCAGTGAGCATGTGTCCTGATTTCCTTGGAAGGATTAGGCTCCTTGCCTGGGCAGAAGACAGCCAAGGTCAGCCTGAGCCTAGACACCTAGTGACCTGTGACACTGCAGCCAGTGACAGATGTTGATGTCCACG
Source organism: Loxodonta africana (assembly GCF_030014295.1). Taxonomy (NCBI): domain Eukaryota; kingdom Metazoa; phylum Chordata; class Mammalia; order Proboscidea; family Elephantidae; genus Loxodonta; species Loxodonta africana. Next base: position 318,337 of record NW_026974948.1, on the reverse strand, counting down.
CTCAGGTATCCGCAGGTGGCGGATTCAGTGTGGTGGGAAGAGAAGTGGAAGTAGAGATGACACACTCACGAGGGCACGGGCCAAAGGTCAGGGAAAATAGCTGAGGTCGTGGAGCTCTAGCGGAGCCAGTCTAGGACCCAGGCCTCCCTGCTGTACGAGGCAAAGAGGTGATCCATATGCCGCCATCCGTAGACTCTGGACGGCTGGGGCCCTGGATGCCCGGATTTCGGCCTCGTCTACCGAGAAGTGACGCAGATGCAGTGTGCCACCGGAGGCTGTGGAACAGCAGAGGGCAAAATCTTGAAAATGGGGGCTTCAGTTGACTTTGCCTGTGCTCTCCTTTGGCTGAGTGACATCGTGTGTTTCCTAGCAGGTGAAGGCATTCGTGGAGAGAGGCTGTTTCCATGCGTGCAGGCAAAGTGTGTGCTGAGATGATGAGTTGCTGGAGACCAGGGTGGACTCTTCAGACCCAGAATAGGCCTCTGGCAGGTACGTGTCAATGTTTTCTGCCCATGGCCCTCAGCCGGTTATTGGCACAGAATGTTAGCAGCGGAATTAGTAGTCTGCGGAGAGGCTGCCACTTGTCAGCGAGCTTCACCTGGCCAGGTCCCACGGTGATGTCAAGCTTCACCTGGCCAGGTCCGCCCGTGATGTAGCTCCCCAATCAATCACTAATCTTTAGACCTTCCAGATAGACTAGCAGAACTTCTCTCCCCTCAAGGGCAAGCAGTAGAGCCAGAGGCCTTCCCCCTTTGCTCTTTGGTCTCTAGGCCCTCTGTCAGGCACTCCAAGGTGTGAAGTGACAAGGGGGAGAAGGAAGAGATTTCAGAGAACGAAGACAAGCAGAGAGAGACAGAGAGAGGCAAATGATGCTGAGTGGGGATGCCTTGCCTACTGATATCCTCAGGCAAGTGGGAAAGAGGTACCTGGCGTGCTCTGCCAATGCCCTGAAGCAGTCCGCACCAGGGGCTCCCTTGTGCCTGCGTAGCCTTTCCCGGGGCGTGCACAAATCCTGTGGCCACTAGGTGTAATAGGTCACAATGGAGGGCCCTGTGTCATCTGCGTGGCGGGCCGGATCTCTGCCATTGGCTCAGTCTTGTCACCAGGCCCATCACGAGCTCCGCCCACTCTTGCGGTGGGGGGACTGTCTCTATGGTGATGGCAAAGAAGCCTTAGCCCCGCCCACCTGGCCTTCACTTCACCTACCTGGCCCTCTTACCCTCACTCAGACCTCTGTGTTGATAAAAATCAATGTCCGCCAGTGCCCAGGTGTCAGCATCTGGGATAAAGGATTCGGGACCTTGCCTGGGGCAGAAGGCAGCCTAGGTCAGCGGGTAGCTGGAAGTCTAGTGACTTGTGACACTGCTGCCAGTGACAAATGGTGACTCCCACACTCACATATCCCCTGGTGGCAGAATGCTAGTGATGGGTGGAGAAACATCTCTCCGGAGCACACGTTTAATGGGGCACCAGCCAAAGCAAAGGCCAGGGCCAGTAGTGGACGTCGTGGAGCTGAATGGCGAGCCAGTGAAGGGCCCAAGGATCCCTCCTGTATGTGGCGAACAGGTCATCCGTGTCCCCACGTCCATCAAGCATTGGACTGCTGGGGCCCAGGCTGCCAGGATTTCGGCCTTGCCTTCGGAGACCGGCCACATAGGCAGCCTTGCACCGGAGGCGGGGACGTGTAGAGAGCAAAAATTTGGAAACTGGCCGTGTTTCCTCGATTTCCCTGGCATCGGCCTTTTTGAGCGGCTTGCTTTTCTTCCTGGTAGGATAGGGCCGTGACGGAGAAAGGCAGGATTACGTGTGCAGGAAAAGTGTGTGTTGAGAGGGTGACGACGTTGAGACCACGTTGGGATCTTTAGTCCCAGGAAAGGCCCCTGGCGGGTGTGGGTCAATGTTCTCTACCCATCCCCCTTGGCGGGGGGAGGTTTTCACCATACAAAGCAGCAGCGCAATTATTCGTCGCCGGAGAGGTTGCATCTGCCCACAAGCTCCACCTGGCCAGGGTCCGCCCCTACTGTATTGCGCGTGTCAGTCAACAGAAGCTAAGACCTTCCAGAGAGACTACCTGCTATTCTCTACCCAGGGGAAGCAGTACAGCCAGAAGCCCCCCCGTTCCATCTCTAGGCTCTGTCTCAGGCCGCTCATACTTGTGATGTGTCTCAGGGGTAGAATGAAGAGATTCCTCTGAGTGAACACATACAGAGAGGCCAGAGATGCTGAGGAAGGGCGCCTTGCCTAGTGATATCCTAGCGTAAGTAGAAAAGAGGTACCTGCCTGCTGTCCCAGTGTGTCGAACGTGTTGACATCAGGGGTTGCCTACTGTGAAGTTATTCCCTGGGTGCCCTGGATTTTGTGGCCAAAGACGCAAGGGGCCGTTGTCTGTCCATGGGTAAAATGGAGGGCTCTGCGGAACTGGCCGGTTAGGCTGGACCTCTCCTATTGGATGAGTGTTCTTGACTCGTCCCCGTCAGAAGTTCCGCCCAGCCTTCCGGTGGCTGTCACCATGGTGATTGGGAAAGAAGCCTTAGGCCCCACACTCAGCCTTCACCTGGCCTACCTGGCCTCTTTCCCCTCATCTAGACCGCTGTGTGGATGAAAGAAAGGATGTCGGCCAGTGAGCACGTGTCCTGATTTCCTTGGAAGGATTAGGCTCCTTGCCTGGGCAGAAGACAGCCAAGGTCAGCCTGAGCCTAGACACCTAGTGACCTGTGACACTGCAGCCAGTGACAGATGTTGATGTCCACGCTCAGGTATCCGCAGGTGGCGGATTCAGTGTGGTGGGAAGAGAAGTGGAAGTAGAGATGACACACTCACGAGGGCACGGGCCAAAGGTCAGGGAAAATAGCTGAGGTCGTGGAGCTCTAGCGGAGCCAGTCTAGGGCCCAGGCCTCCCTGCTGTACGAGGCAAAGAGGTGATCCATATGCCGCCATCCGTAGACTCTGGACGGCTGGGGCCCTGGATGCCCGGATTTCGGCCTCGTCTACCGAGAAGTGACGCAGATGCAGTGTGCCGCCGGAGGCTGTGGAACAGCAGAGGGCAAAATCTGGAAAATGGGGGCTTCAGTTGACTTTGCCTGTGCTCTCCTTTGGCTGAGTGACATCGTGTGTTTCCTAGCAGGTGAAGGCATTCGTGGAGAGAGGCGGTTTCCATGCGTGCAGGCAAAGTGTGTGCTGAGATGATGAGTTGCTGGAGACCAGGGTGGACTCTTCAGACCCAGAATAGTCCTCTGGCAGGTATGTGTCAATGTTTTCTGCCCATGGCACTCAGCCGGTTATTTGCCTAGAATGTTCTCCGCGGAATTAGTAGTCTCCGGAGAGGCTGCCACTTGTCAGCGAGCTTCACCTGGCCAGGTCCCACGGTGATGTCAAGCTTCACCTGGCCAGGTCCGCCCGTGATGTAGCTCCCCAATCAATCACTACTCTCTAGACCTTCCAGATAGACTAGCAGAACTTCTCTCCCCTCAAGGGCAAGCAGTAGAGCCAGAGGCCTTCCCCCTTTGCTCTTTGGTCTCTAGGCCCTCTGTCAGGCACTCCAAGGTGTGAAGTGACAAGGGGGAGAAGGAAGAGATTTCAGAGAACGAAGACAAGCAGAGAGAGACAGAGAGAGGCAAATGATGCTGAGTGGGGATGCCTTGCCTACTGATATCCTCAGGCAAGTGGGAAAGAGGTACCTGGCGTGCTCTGCCAATGCCCTGAAGCAGTCCGCACCAGGGGCTCCCTTGTGCCTGCGTAGCCTTTCCCGGGGCGTGCTCAAATCCTGTGGCCACTAGGTGTCATAGGTCACAATGGAGGGCCCTGTGTCATCTGCCTGGCGGGCCGGATCTCTGCCATTGGCTCAGTCTTGTCACCAGGCCCATCACGAGCTCCGCCCACTCTTGCGGTGGGGGGACTGTCTCTATGGTGATGGCAAAGAAGCCTTAGCCCCGCCCACCTGGCCTTGACTTCACCTACCTGGCCCTCTGACCCTCACTCAGACCTCTGTGTTGATAAAAATCAATGTCCGCCAGTGCCCAGGTGTCAGCATCTGGGATAAAGGATTCGGGACCTTGCCTGGGGCAGAAGGCAGCCTAGGTCAGCGGGTAGCTGGAAGTCTAGTGACTTGTGACACTGCTGCCAGTGACAAATGGTGACTCCCACACTCACATATCCCCTGGTGGCAGAATGCTAGTGATGGGTGGAGAAACATCTCTCCGGAGCACACGTTTAATGGGGCACCAGCCAAAGCAAAGGCCAGGGCCAGTAGTGGACGTCGTGGAGCTGAATGGCGAGCCAGTGAAGGGCCCAAGGATCCCTCCTGTATGTGGCGAACAGGTCATCCGTGTCCCCACGTCCATCAAGCATTGGACTGCTGGGGCCCAGGCTGCCAGGATTTCGGCCTTGCCTTCGGAGCCCGGCCACATAGGCAGCCTTGCACCAGAGGCGGGGACGTGTAGAGAGCAAAAATTTGGAAACTGGCCGTGTTTCCTCGATTTCCCTGGCATCGGCCTTTTTGAGCGGCTTGCTTTTTTTCCTGGTAGGATAGGGCCGTGACGGAGAAAGGCAGGATTCCGTGTGCAGGAAAGGTGTGTGTTGAGAGGGTGACGACGTTGAGACCACGTTGGGATCTTTAGTCCCAGGAAAGGCCCCTGGCGGGTGTGGGTCAATGTTCTCTACCCATCCCCCTTGGCGGGGGGAGGTTTTCACCATACAAAGCAGCAGCGCAATTATTCGTCGCCGGAGAGGTTGCATCTGCCCACAAGCTCCACCTGGCCTGGGTCCGCCCCTACTGTATTGCGCGTGTCAGTCAACAGAAGCTAAGACCTTCCAGAGAGACTACCTTCTATTCTTTACCCAGGGGAAGCAGTACAGCTAGAAGCCCCCCCCCGTTCCATCTCTAGGCTCTCTCTCAGGCCCCTCATACTTGTGATGTGTCTCAGGGGTAGAATGAAGAGATTCCTCTGAGTGAACACATACAGAGAGGCCAGAGATGCTGAGGAAGGGCGCCTTGCCTAGTGATATCCTAGCGTAAGTAGAAAAGAGGTACCTGCCTGCTGTCCCAGTGTGTCCAACGTGTTGACATCAGGGATTGCCTACTGTGAAGTTATTCCCTGGGTGCCCTCGATTTTGTGGCCAAAGACGCAAGGGGCCGTTGTCTGTCCATGGGTAAAATGGAGGGCTCTGCGGAACTGGCCGGTTAGGCTGGACCTCTCCTATTGGCTGAGTGTTTGTGACTCGTCCCCGTCAGAAGTTCCGCCCAGCCTTCCGGTGGCTGTCACCATGGTGATTGGGAAAGAAGCCTTAGGCCCCACACTCAGCCTTCACCTGGCCTACCTGGCCTCTTTCCCCTCATCTAGACCGGTGTGTGGATGAAAGAAAGGATGTCGGCCAGTGAGCACGTGTCCTGATTTCCTTGGAAGGATTAGGCTCCTTGCCTGGCCAGAAGACAGCCAAGGTCAGCCTGAGCCTAGACACCTAGTGACCTGTGACACTGCAGCCAGTGACAGATGTTGATGTCCACGCTCAGGTATCCGCAGGTGGCGGATTCAGTGTGGTGGGAAGAGAAGTGGAAGTAGAGATGACACACTCACGAGGGCACGGGCCAAAGGTCAGGGAAAATAGCTGAGGTCGTGGAGCTCTAGCGGAGCCAGTCTAGGGCCCAGGCCTCCCTGAATACTATCTCTCTATGGTGATCCATATGCCGCCATCCGTAGACTCTGGACGGCTGGAGCCCTGGATGCCCGGATATCGGCCTCGTCTACCGAGAAGTGACGCAGATGCAGTGTGCCACCAGAGGCTGTGGAACAGCAGAGGGCAAAATCTTGAAAATGGGGGCTTCAGTTGACTTTGCCTGTGCTCTCCTTTGGCTGAGTGACATCGTGTGTTTCCTAGCAGGTGAAGGCATTCGTGGAGAGAGGCGGTTTCCATGCGTGCAGGCAAAGTGTGTGCTGAGATGATGAGTTGCTGGAGACCAGGGTGGACTCTTCAGACCCAGAACAGGCCTCTGGCAGGTACGTGTCAATGTTTTCTGCCCATGGCACTCAGCCGGTTATTTGCCTAGAATGTTCTCCGCGGAATTAGTAGTCTCCGGAGAGGCTGCCACTTGTCAGCGAGCTTCACCTGGCCAGGTCCCACGGTGATGTCAAGCTTCACCTGGCCAGGTCCGCCCGTGATGTAGCTCCCCAATCAATCACTACTCTCTAGACCTTCCGGATAGACTAGCAGAACTTCTCTCCCCTCAAGGGCAAGCAGTAGAGCCAGAGGCCTTCCCCCTTTGCTCTTTGGTCTCTAGGCCCTCTGTCAGGCACTCCAAGGTGTGAAGTGACAAGGGGGAGAAGGAAGAGATTTCAGAGAACGAAGACAAGCAGAGAGAGACAGAGAGAGGCAAATGATGCTGAGTGGGGATGCCTTGCCTACTGATATCCTCAGGCAAGTGGGAAAGAGGTACCTGGCGTGCTCTGCCAATGCCCTGAAGCAGTCCGCACCAGGGGCTCCCTTGTGCCTGCGTAGCCTTTCCCGGGGCGTGCTCAAATCCTGTGGCCACTAGGTGTCATAGGTCACAATGGAGGGCCCTGTGTCATCTGCCTGGCGGGCCGGATCTCTGCCATTGGCTCAGTCTTGTCACCAGGCCCATCACGAGCTCCGCCCACTCTTGCGGTGGGGGGACTGTCTCTATGGTGATGGCAAAATACTATCTCTCTATGCCACCTGGCCTTCACTTCACCTACCTGGCCCTCTGACCCTCACTCAGACCTCTGGGTTGATAAAAATCAATGTCCGCCAGTGCCCAGATGTCAGCATCTGGGATAAAGGATTCGGGACCTTGCCTGGGGCAGAAGGCAGCCTAGGTCAGCGGGTACCTGGAAGTCTAGTGACTTGTGACACTGCTGCCAGTGACAAATGGTGACTCCCACACTCACATATCCCCTGGTGGCAGAATGCTAGTGATGGGTGGAGAAACATCTCTCCGGAGCACACGTTTAATGGGGCACCAGCCAAAGCAAAGGCCAGGGCCAGTAGTGGACGTCGTGGAGCTGAATGGCGAGCCAGTGAAGGGCCCAAGGATCCCTCCTGTATGTGGCGAACAGGTCATCCGTGTCCCCACGTCCATCAAGCATTGGACTGCTGGGGCCCAGGGTGCCAGGATTTCGGCCTTGCCTTCGGAGCCCGGCCGCATAGGCAGCCTTGCACCGGAGGCGGGGACGTGTAGAGAGCAAAAATTTGGAAACTGGCCGTGTTTCCTCGATTTCCCTGGCATCGGCCTTTTTGAGCGGCTTGCTTTTTTTCCTGGTAGGATAGGGCCGTGACGGAGAAAGGCAGGATTCCGTGTGCAGGAAAGGTGTGTGTTGAGAGGGTGACGACGTTGAGACCACGTTGGGATCTTTAGTCCCAGGAAAGGCCCCTGGCGGGTGTGGGTCAATGTTCTCTACCCATCCCCCTTGGCGGGGGGAGGTTTTCACCATACAAAGCAGCAGCGCAATTATTCGTCGCCGGAGAGGTTGCATCTGCCCACAAGCTCCACCTGGCCTGGGTCCGCCCCTACTGTATTGCGCGTGTCAGTCAACAGAAGCTAAGACCTTCCAGAGAGACTACCTGCTATTCTCTACCCAGGGGAAGCAGTACAGCCAGAAGCCCCCCCCCGTTCCATCTCTAGGCTCTCTCTCAGGCCCCTCATACTTGTGATGTGTCTCAGGGGTAGAATGAAGAGATTCCTCTGAGTGAACACATACAGAGAGTCCAGAGATGCTGAGGAAGGGGGCCTTGCCTAGTGATATCCTAGCGTAAGTGGAAAAGAGGTACCTGCCTGCTGTCCCAGTGTGTTGAACGTGTTGACATCAGGGGTTGCCTACTGTGAAGTTATTCCCTGGGTGCCCTGGATTTTGTGGCCAAAGACGCAAGGGGCCATTGTCTGTCCATGGGTAAAATGGAGGGCTCTGCGGAACTGGCCGGTTAGGCTGGACCTCTCCTATTGGCTGAGTGTTTGTGACTCGTCCCCGTCAGAAGTTCCGCCCAGCCTTCCGGTGGCTGTCACCATGGTGATTGGGAAAGAAGCCTTAGGCCCCACCCTCAGCCTTCACCTGGCCTACCTGGCCTCTTTCCCCTCATCTAGACCGCTGTGTGGATGAAAGAAAGGATGTCGGCCAGTGAGCACGTGTCCTGATTTCCTTGGAAGGATTAGGCTCCTTGCCTGGGCAGAAGACAGCCAAGGTCAGCCTGAGCCTAGACACCTAGTGACCTGTGACACTGCAGCCAGTGACAGATGTTGATGTCCACGCTCAGGTATCCGCAGGTGGTGGATTCAGTGTGGTGGGAAGAGAAGTGGAAGTAGAGATGACACACTCACGAGGGCACGGGCCAAAGGTCAGGGAAAATAGCTGAGGTCGTGGAGCTCTAGCGGAGCCAGTCTAGGGCCCAGGCCTCCCTGCTGTACGAGGCAAAGAGGTGATCCATATGCCGCCATCCGTAGACTCTGGACGGCTGGGGCCCTGGATGCCCGGATTTCTGCCTCGTCTACCGAGAAGTGACGCAGATGCAGTGTGCCACCGGAGGCTGTGGAACAGCAGAGGGCAAAATCTTGAAAATGGGGGCTTCAGTTGACTTTGCCTGTGCTCTCCTTTGGCTGAGTGACATCGTGTGTTTCCTAGCAGGTGAAGGCATTCGTGGAGAGAGGCGGTTTCCATGCGTGCAGGCAAAGTGTGTGCTGAGATGATGAGTTGCTGGAGACCAGGGTGGACTCCTCAGACCCAGAGTAGGCCTCTGGCAGGTACGTGTCAATGTTTTCTGCCCATGGCACTCAGCCGGTTATTGGCACAAAATGTTAGCAGCGGAATTAGTAGTCTCCGGAGAGGCTGAGACTTGTCAGCGAGCTTCACCTGGCCAGGTCCCACGGTGATGTCAAGCTTCACCTGGCCAGGTCCGCCCGTGATGTAGCTCCCCAATCAATCACTACTCTCTAGACCTTCCAGATAGACTAGCAGAACTTCTCTCCCCTCAAGGGCAAGCAGTAGAGCCAGAGGCGTTCCCCCTTTGCTCTTTGGTCTCTAGGCCCTCTGTCAGGCACTCCAAGGTGTGAAGTGACAAGGGGGAGAAGGAAGAGATTTCAGAGAACGAAGACAAGCAGAGAGAGACAGAGAGAGGCAAATGATGCTGAGTGGGGATGCCTTGCCTACTGATATCCTCAGGCAAGTGGGAAAGAGGTACCTGGCGTGCTCTGCCAATGCCCTGAAGCAGTCCGCACCAGGGGCTCCCTTGTGCCTGCGTAGCCTTTCCCGGGGTGTGCTCAAATCCTGTGGCCTCTAGGTGTCATAGGTCACAATGGAGGGCCCTGTGTCATCTGCCTGGCAGGCCGGATCTCTGCCATTGGCTCAGTCTGGTCACCAGGCCCATCACAAGCTCCGCCCACTCTTGCAGTGGGGGGACTGTCCCTATGGTGATGGCAAAGAAGCCTTAGCCCCGCCCACCTGGCCTTCACTTCACCTACCTGGCCCTCTGACCCTCACTCAGACCTCTGTGTTGATAAAAATCAATGTCCGCCAGTGCCCCGGTGTCAGCATCTGGGATAAAGGATTCGGGACCTTGCCTGGGGCAGAAGGCAGCCTAGGTCAGCGGGTAGCTGGAAGTCTAGTGACTTGTGACACTGCTGCCAATGACAAATGGTGACTCCCACACTCACATATCCCCTGGTGGCAGAATGCTAGTGATGGGTGGAGAAACATCGCTCCGGAGCACACGTTTAATGGGGCACCAGCCAAAGCAAAGGCCAGGGCCAGTAGTGGACGTCGTGGAGCTGAATGGCGAGCCAGTGAAGGGCCCAAGGATCCCTCCTGTATGTGGCGAACAGGTCATCCGTGTCCCCACGTCCATCAAGCATTGGACTGCTGGGGCCCAGGCTGCCAGGATTTCGGCCTTGCCTTCGGAGACCGGCCACATAGGCAGCCTTGCACCGGAGGCGGGGACGTGTAGAGAGCAAAAATTTGGAAACTGGCCGTGTTTCCTCGATTTCCCTGGCATCGGCCTTTTTGAGCGGCTTGCTTTTTTTCCTGGTAGGATAGGGCCGTGACGGAGAAAGGCAGGATTACGTGTGCAGGAAAGGTGTGTGTTGAGAGGGTGACGACGTTGAGACCACGTTGGGATCTTTAGTCCCAGGAAAGGCCCCTGGCGGGTGTGGGTCGATGTTCTCTACCCATCCCCCTTGGCGGGGGGAGGTTTTTACCATACAAAGCAGCAGCGCAATTATTCGTCGCCGGAGAGGTTGCATCTGCCCACAAGCTCCACCTGGCCAGGGTCCGCCCCTACTGTATTGCGCATGTCAGTCAACAGAAGCTAAGACCTTCCAGAGAGACTACCTGCTGTTCTCTACCCACGGGGAAGCAGTACAGCCAGAAGCCTCCCCCGTTCCATCTCTAGGCTCTCTCTCAGGCCCCTCATACTTGTGATGTGTCTCAGGGGTAGAATGAAGAGATTCCTCTGAGTGAACACATACAGAGAGGCCAGAGATGCAGAGGACGGGCGCCTTGCCTAGTGATATCCTAGCGTAAGTGGAAAAGAGGTACCTGCCTGCTGTCCCAGTGTGTCGAACGTGTTGACATCAGGGGTTGCCTACTGTGAAGTTATTCCCTGGGTGTCCTCGATTTTGTGGCCAAAGACGCAAGGGGCCGTTGTCTGTCCATGGGTAAAATGGAGGGCTCTGCGGAACTGGCCGGTTAGGCTGGACCTCTCCTATTGGCTGAGTGTTTGTGACTCGTCCCCGTCAGAAGTTCCGCCCAGCCTTCCGGTGGCTGTCACCATGGTGATTGGGAAAGAAGCCTTAGGCCCCACACTCAGCCTTCACCTGGCCTACCTGGCCTCTTTCCCCTCATCTAGACCGCTGTGTGGATGAAAGAAAGGATGTCGGCCAGTGAGCACGTGTCCTGATTTCCTTGGAAGGATTAGGCTCCTTGCCTGGGCAGAAGACAGCCAAGGTCAGCCTGAGCCTAGACACCTAGTGACCTGTGACACTGCAGCCAGTGACAGATGTTGATGTCCACGCTCAGGTATCCGCAGGTGGCGGATTCAGTGTGGTGGGAAGAGAAGTGGAAGTAGAGATGACACACTCACGAGGGCACGGGCCAAAGGTCAGGGAAAATAGCTGAGGTCGTGGAGCTCTAGCGGAGCCAGTCTAGGGCCCAGGCCTCCCTGCTGTACGAGGCAAAGAGGTGATCCATATGCCGCCATCCGTAGACTCTGGACGGCTGGAGCCCTGGATGCCCGGATTTCGGCCTCGTCTACCGAGAAGTGACGCAGATGCAGTGTGCCGCCGGAGGCTGTGGAACAGCAGAGGGCAAAATCTGGAAAATGGGGGCTTCAGTTGACTTTGCCTGTGCTCTCCTTTGGCTGAGTGACATCGTGTGTTTCCTAGCAGGTGAAGGCATTCGTGGAGAGAGGCGGTTTCCATGCGTGCAGGCAAAGTGTGTGCTGAGATGATGAGTTGCTGAAGACCAGGGTGGACTCTTCAGACCCAGAATAGGCCTCTGGCAGGTATGTGTCAATGTTTTCTGCCCATGGCACTCAGCCGGTTATTTGCCTAGAATGTTAGCAGCAGAATTAGTAGTCTCCGGAAAGGCTGCCACTTGTCAGCGAGCTTCACCTGGCCAGGTCCCACGGTGATGTCAAGCTTCACCTGGCCAGGTCCGCCCGTGATGTAGCTCCCCAATCAATCACTACTCTCTAGACCTTCCAGATAGACTAGCAGAACTTCTCTCCCCTCAAGGGCAAGCAGTAGAGCCAGAGGCCTTCCCCCTTTGCTCTTTGGTCTCTAGGCCCTCTGTCAGGCACTCCAAGGTGTGAAGTGACAAGGGGGAGAAGGAAGAGATTTCAGAGAACGAAGACAAGCAGAGAGAGACAGAGAGAGGCAAATGATGCTGAGTGGGGATGCCTTGCCTACTGATATCCTCAGGCAAGTGGGAAAGAGGTACCTGGCGTGCTCTGCCAATGCCCTGAAGCAGTCCGCACCAGGGGCTCCCTTGGGCCTGCGTAGCCTTTCCCGGGGCGTGTTCAAATCCTGTGGCCACTAGGGGTCATAGGTCACAATGGAGGGCCCTGTGTCATCTGCCTGGCGGGCCGGATCTCTGCCATTGGCTCAGTCTTGTCACCAGGCCCATCACGAGCTCCGCCCACTCTTGAGGTGGGGGGACTGTCTCTATGGTGATGGCAAAGAAGCCTCAGCCCCGCCCACCTGGCCTTCACTTCACCTACCTGGCCCTCTGACCCTCAGTCAGACCTCTGTGTTGATAAAAATCAATGTCCGCCAGTGCCCCGGTGTCAGCATCTGGGATAAAGGATTCGGGACCTTGCCTGGGGCAGAAGGCAGCCTAGGTCAGCGGGTAGCTGGAAGTCTAGTGACTTGTGACACTGCTGCCAGTGACAAATGGTGGCTCATACACTCACATATCCCCTGGTGGCAGAATGCTAGTGATGGGTGGAGAAACATCTCTCCGGAGCACACGTTTAATGGGGCACCAGCCAAAGCAAAGGCCAGGGCCAGTAGTGGACGTCGTGGAGCTGAATGGCGAGCCAGTGAAGGGCCCAAGGATCCCTCCTGTATGTGGCGAACAGGTCATCCGTGTCCCCACGTCCATCATCCATTGCACTGCTGGGGCCCAGGCTGCCAGGATTTCGGCCTTGCCTTCGGAGCCCGGCCACATAGGCAGCTTTGCACCGGAGGCGGGGACGTGTAGACAGCAAAAATTTGGAAACTGGCAGTGTTTCCTCGATTTCCCTGGCATCGGCCTCTTTGAGCGGCTTGCTTTTTTTCCTTGTAGGATAGGGCCCTGACGGAGAAAGGCAGGATTCCGTGTGCAGGAAAGGTGTGTGTTGAGAGGGTGACGACGTTGAGACCACGTTGGGATCTTTAGTCCCAGGAAAGGCCCCTGGCGGGTGTGGGTCAATGTTCTCTACCCATCCCCCTTGGCGGGGGGAGGTTTTCACCATACAAAGCAGCAGCGCAATTATTCGTCGCCGGAGAGGTTGCATCTGCCCACAAGCTCCCCCTGGCCTGGGTCCGCCCCTACTGTATTGCGCGTGTCAGTCAACAGAAGCTAAGACCTTCCAGAGAGACTACCTGCTATTCTGTCCCCACGGGGAAGCAGTCCAGCCAGAAGCCTCCCCCGTTCCATCTCTAGGCTCTCTCTCAGGCCCCTCATACTTGTGATGTGTCTCAGGGGTAGAATGAAGAGATTCCTCTGAGTGAACACATACGTGAGAGGCCACAGATGCTGAGGAAGGGCGCCTTGCCTAGTGATATCCTAGCGTAAGTGGAAAAGAGGTACCTGCCTGCTGTCCCAGTGTGTCGAACGTGTTCACATCAGGGGTTGCCTACTGTGAAGTTATTCCCTGGGTGCCCTGGATTTTGTGGCCAAAGACGCAAGGGGCCGTTGTCTGTCCATGGGTAAAATGGAGGGCTCTGCGGAACTGGCCGGTTAGGCTGGACCTCTCCTATTGGCTGAGTGTTTGTGACTCGTCCCCGTCCGAAGTTCCGCCTAGCCTTCCGGTGGCTGTCACCATGGTGATTGGGAAAGAGGCCTTAGGCCCCACACTCAACCCTCAGCTGGCCTACCTGGCCTCTTTCCCCTCATCTAGACCGCTGTGTGGATGAAAGAAAGGATGTCGGCCAGTGAGCACGTGTCCTGATTTCCTTGGAAGGATTAGGTTCCTTGCCTGGGCAGAAGACAGCCAAGGTCAGCCTGAGCCTAGACACCTAGTGACCTGTGACACTGCAGCCAGTGATAGATGTTGATGTCCACGCTCAGGTATCCGCAGGTGGCGGATTCAGTGTGGTGGGAAGAGAAGTGGAAGTAGAGATGACACACTCACGAGGGCACAGGCCAAAGGTCAGGGAAAATAGCTGAGGTCGTGGAGCTCTAGCGGAGCCAGTCTAGGGCCCAGGCCTCCCTGCTGTACGAGGCAAAGAGGTGATCCATATGCCGCCATCCGTAGATTCTGGACGGCTGGGGCCCTGGATGCCCGGATTTCGGCCTCGTCTACCGAGAAGTGACGCACATGCAGTGTGCCACCGGAGGCTGTGGAGCAACAGAGGGCAAAATCTTGAAAATGGGGGCTTCAGTTGACTTGGCCTGTGCTCTCCTTTGGCTGAGTGACATCGTGTGTTTCCTAGCAGGTGAAGACATTCGTGGAGAGAGGTGGTTTCCATGGGTGCAGGCAAAGTGTGTGCTGAGATGATGAGTTGCAGGGGAGACCAGGGTGGACTCTCCAGACCCAGAATAGGCCTCTGGCAGGTAAGTGTCAATGTTTTCTGCCCATGGCACTCAGCCGGTTATTTGCATGGAACGTTAGTAGCGGAATTAGTAGTCTCCGGAGAGGCTGCCACTTGTCAGCGAGCTTCACCTGGCCAGGTCCCACGGTGATGTCAAGCTTCACCTGGCCAGGTCCGCCCGTGATGTAGCTCCCCAATCAATCACTACTCTCTAGACCTTCCAGATAGACTCCCAGAACTTCTCTCCCCATGGACAAGCAGTAGAGCCAGAGGCCTTCCCCCTTTGCTCTTTGGTCTCTAGGCCCTCTGTCAGGCACTCCAAGGTGTGAAGTGACAAGGGGGAGAAGGAAGAGATTTCAGAGAACGAAGACAAGCAGAGAGAGACAGAGAGAGGCAAGAGATGCTGAGTGGGGATGCCTTGCCTACTGATATCCTCAGGAAAGTGGGAAAGAGGTACCTGGCGTGCTCTGCCAATGCCCTGAAGCAGTCCGCACCAGTGGCTCCCTTGTGCCTGCGTAGCCTTTCCTGGGGCGTGCTCAAATCCTGTGGCCACTAGGTGTCATAGGTCACAATGGAGGGCCCTGTGTCATCTGCCTGGCGGGCCGGATCTCTGCCATTGGCTCAGTCTGGTCACCAGGCCCATCACAAGCTCCGCCCACTCTTGCAGTGGGGGGAATGTCCCTATGGTGATGGCAAAGAAGCCTTAGCCCCGCCCACCTGGCCTTGACTTCACCTACCTGGCCCTCTGACCCTCACTCAGACCTCTGTGTTGATAAAAATCAATGTCCGCCAGTGCCCAGGTGTCAGCATCTGGGATAAAGAATTCGGGACCTTGCCTGGGAAAGAAGGCAGCCTAGGTCAGCGGGTAGCTGGAAGTCTAGTGACTTGTGACACTGCTGCCAATGACAAATGGTGACTCCCACACTCACATATCCCCTGGTGGCAGAATGCTAGTGATGGGTGGAGAAACATCGCTCCGGAGCACACGTTTAATGGGGCACCAGCCAAAGCAAAGGCCAGGGCCAGTAGTGGACGTCGTGGAGCTGAATGGCGAGCCAGTGAAGGGCCCAAGGATCCCTCCTGTATGTGGCGAACAGGTCATCCGTGTCCCCACGTCCATCAAGCATTGGACTGCTGGGGCCCAGGCTGCCAGGATTTCGGCCTTGCCTTCGGAGCCCGGCCACATAGGCAGCCTTGCACCGGAGGCGGGGACGTGTAGAGAGCAAAAATTTGAAAACTGGCCGTGTTTCCTCGATTTCCCTGGCATCGGCCTTTTTGAGCGGCTTGCTTTTTTTCCTGGTAGGATAGGGCCGTGACGGAGAAAGGCAGGATTACGTGTGCAGGAAAGGTGTGTGTTGAGAGGGTGACGACGTTGAGACCACGTTGGGATCTTTAGTCCCAGGAAAGGCCCCTGGCGGGTGTGGGTCGATGTTCTCTACCCATCCCCCTTGGCGGGGGGAGGTTTTTACCATACAAAGCAGCAGCGCAATTATTCGTCGCCGGAGAGGTTGCATCTGCCCACAAGCTCCACCTGGCCAGGGTCCGCCCCTACTGTATTGCGCATGTCAGTCAACAGAAGCTAAGACCTTCCAGAGAGACTACCTGCTGTTCTCTACCCACGGGGAAGCAGTATAGCCAGAAGCCTCCCCCGTTCCATCTCTAGGCTCTCTCTCAGGCCCCTCATACTTGTGATGTGTCTCAGGGGTAGAATGAAGAGATTCCTCTGAGTGAACACATACAGAGAGGCCAGAGATGCAGAGGACGGGCGCCTTGCCTAGTGATATCCTAGCGTAAGTGGAAAAGAGGTACCTGCCTGCTGTCCCAGTGTGTCGAACGTGTTGACATCAGGGGTTGCCTACTGTGAAGTTATTCCCTGGGTGTCCTCGATTTTGTGGCCAAAGACTCAAGGGGCCGTTGTCTGTCCATGGGTAAAATGGAGGGCTCTGCGGAACTGGCCGGTTAGGCTGGACCTCTCCTATTGGCTGAGTGTTTGTGACTCGTCCCCGTCAGAAGTTCCGCCCAGCCTTCCGGTGGCTGTCACCATGGTGATTGGGAAAGAAGCCTTAGGCCCCACACTCAGCCTTCACCTGGCCTACCTGGCCTCTTTCCCCTCATCTAGACCGCTGTGTGGATGAAAGAAAGGATGTCGGCCAGTGAGCACGTGTCCTGATTTCCTTGGAAGGATTAGGCTCCTTGCCTGGGCAGAAGACAGCCAAGGTCAGCCTGAGCCTAGACACCTAGTGACCTGTGACACTGCAGCCAGTGATAGATGTTGATGTCCACGCTCAGGTATCCGCAGGTGGCGGATTCAGTGTGGTGGGAAGAGAAGTGGAAGTAGAGATGACACACTCACGAGGGCACGGGCCAAAGGTCAGGGAAAATAGCTGAGGTCGTGGAGCTCTAGCGGAGCCAGTCTAGGGCCCAGGCCTCCCTGCTGTACGAGGCAAAGAGGTGATCCATATGCCGCCATCCGTAGACTCTGGACGGCTGGGGCCCTGGATGCCCGGATTTCGGCCTCGTCTACCGAGAAGTGACGCAGATGCAGTGTGCCACCGGAGGCTGTGGAACAGCAGAGGGCAAAATCTGGAAAATGGGGGCTTCAGTTGACTTTGCCTGTGCTCTCCTTTGGCTGAGTGACATCGTGTGTTTCCTAGCAGGTGAAGGCATTCGTGGAGAGAGGCGGTTTCCATGCGTGCAGGCAAAGTGTGTGCTGAGATGATGAGTTGCTGAAGACCAGGGTGGACTCTTCAGACCCAGAATAGGCCTCTGGCAGGTATGTGTCAATGTTTTCTGCCCATGGCACTCAGCCGGTTATTTGCCTAGAATGTTAGCAGCAGAATTAGTAGTCTCCGGAAAGGCTGCCACTTGTCAGCGAGCTTCACCTGGCCAGGTCCCACGGTGATGTCAAGCTTCACCTGGCCAGGTCCGCCCGTGATGTAGCTCCCCAATCAATCACTACTCTCTAGACCTTCCAGATAGACTAGCAGAACTTCTCTCCCCTCAAGGGCAAGCAGTAGAGCCAGAGGCCTTCCCCCTTTGCTCTTTGGTCTCTAGGCCCTCTGTCAGGCACTCCAAGGTGTGAAGTGACAAGGGGGAGAAGGAAGAGATTTCAGAGAACGAAGACAAGCAGAGAGAGACAGAGAGAGGCAAATGATGCTGAGTGGGGATGCCTTGCCTACTGATATCCTCAGGCAAGTGGGAAAGAGGTACCTGGCGTGCTCTGCCAATGCCCTGAAGCAGTCCGCACCAGGGGCTCCCTTGGGCCTGCGTAGCCTTTCCCGGGGCGTGCTCAAATCCTGTGGCCACTAGGTGTCATAGGTCACAATGGAGGGCCCTGTGTCATCTGCCTGGCGGGCCGGATCTCTGCCATTGGCTCAGTCTTGTCACCAGGCCCATCACGAGCTCCGCCCACTCTTGCGGTGGGGGGACTGTCTCTATGGTGATGGCAAAGAAGCCTTAGCCCCGCCCACCTGGCCTTCACTTCACCTACCTGGCCCTCTGACCCAATACTATCTCTCTATGTTGATAAAAATCAATGTCCGCCAGTGCCCAGGTGTCAGCATCTGGGATAAAGGATTCGGGACCTTGCCTGGGGCAGAAGGCAGCCTAGGTCAGCGGGTAGCTGGAAGTCTAGTGACTTGTGACACTGCTGCCAATGACAAATGGTGACTCCCACACTCACATATCCCCTGGTGGCAGAATGCTAGCGATGGGTGGAGAAACATCGCTCCGGAGCACACGTTTAATGGGGCACCAGCCAAAGCAAAGGCCAGGGCCAGTAGTGGACGTCGTGGAGCTGAATGGCGAGCCAGTGAAGGGCCCAAGGATCCCTCCTGTATGTGGCGAACAGGTCATCCGTGTCCCCACGTCCATCAAGCATTGGACTGCTGGGGCCCAGGCTGCCAGGATTTCGGCCTTGCCTTCGGAGCCCGGCCACATAGGCAGCCTTGCACCGGAGGCAGGGACGTGTAGAGAGCAAAAATTTGAAAACTGGCCGTGTTTCCTCGATTTCCCTGGCATCGGCCTTTTTGAGCGGCTTGCTTTTTTTCCTGGTAGGATAGGGCCGTGACGGAGAAAGGCAGGATTACGTGTGCAGGAAAGGTG